>NW_013569992.1:0-6362 GCF_000499745.2 Eimeria mitis | reverse complement strand
GCATGCAAACCTACTTGTATAAGCTAATGATTATATATACATAAACTCAGCATTAAATGCATGTGGCCTCCCAATATGAATCCAGCACCCTGGTCCATGTCAAGTTCGAATGACTGAAGGAGGTAAGAAGAGGCTTTTCTCTTTTTTACAGACGGTGTGAGCTGGTATAGGCACTATCTGTACATAAACTGGTATAAACATAGACTGGTTGGTCCCATTCGTTGAACTTGGACTCTAGTAACCATACTAGCCATAAAGTACTCGTCACCGGAACCGCCTCAGTAACCACGAGGCTCCGCTCCTGCCTTCTGGCTTTCGAGGAGAGATTCAGGCCGTCGGATTTGTTCGCAATTGTTTTTCTTGCTCGAGAGGTGCAAAGGCGACGGCCGTTTGCTGTTCCTCTACCTACAGCTGGCGTTAGTGTTGTTCCGACACCCTGCGGCGAAGAAGGTGCCTCTGTCAGCCCTCAAAATGTTCAAGAACAGCAGCCATAGCTTGCTTGTTACGGGTTACAAAAAGGAACGAACAGTTCAAACAGTGAAAACACTGATTTACGACTCTCTGCTCCCCGATCCTCTGACCAGCGTCCGTTCCGACGACCGGTGCTTTCCCTGTTGGCACCTGTCAGCCGCCACTACGTGTGGACCGCGTGTCTAAACGGGTCTCTTGGTATCTTAAATGCAATTGCCACTAGAAATATCAATAATAAAAACGAAAACCGGTACCTCAGCTAGCTGCTCACAATATCGAGCTGACTGTGCTCCGCAAGGCTGGTGATGTTGAACAAGAGAGTGGCATCCCGTTGCGGTTATACGCAACTCCCGNACTGTGCTCCGCAAGGCTGGTGATGTTGAACAAGAGAGTGGCATCCCGTTGCGGTTATACGCAACTCCCGTGAATCGAATGCAATTTAGATGCGGTAAACACTGAAATAATACTTATCAAATAGATGATGCTTGCAAGACTAGATGTCTAAAAAAAGCAAACAGCGCTAGCTCGCTGAATACGGTGCACCCGCCCGCCTCTCCTGTTGTGGTTACCTCGCTTAGAGTGAACCGGCCACAGGCAGCTGTGGTGAGTGCAGTCCGGCGGGCGAGTCGATGAGTTCGCCTTCCCTCCAAACCACTTTCTTCTATTTTGATGCAAACAACGTTTCCAGTCTTTGTTCTTAAAAGCACTTGAAAACTGAGTTCACAAGCCGTGTGTACAGCACTTGCCGCCATTACAACGCCTGCGATCACCCGACCGCCCGCTGTGCAGCTCTGCTCTACTGCGGCTGCGTCGCATGGCATTGTGCGTTGCGGGTCTCTGTCCAGCGGTTGTAGCCTCTTCTTTGGGTTTTATGGTGTTTGTTAGCACTTCCATTTGTGAAACAGACAAGATAAGCCTGTTCATCAAGGAGTTCGGAACAGGGGATGACCAGCAAGTCCAGTCGTTCCTCGTCAAGGATTCCCCATCATCAACCGCCAGGTTGCCGCGCAACCGCAACGCCAACGTGGAGTTAAGGTTGTGTGTATAGCGGGTTTATTGGCCTAGTAAGCTTCTTCTCTTTGGTTTATAGTCAAACCCTCGGATGCAGCAGACAAATGCACCCAGGAAGAACGCAGTAAGCGCCACACCACCCACCCCCAGTTGCTTCTGCTGGCTGCGCACAGAGTCTGGCTGGCGGTGGGTCAGCTGGTGGTGATCGTCGACCGGGCGTTTCCTTTCATCTCCGGGTCTTCTTCGGAGCCTTTTCTCTTATTAGAGGTATTATATTGTCTTGAGATTCTAGTTTTATATTACNGTGCCAACACGCAAGCGCTGCGGGTTCAGGTCACTCGTTGGGGTGTCCAGCCTTCTAGGAGGAGTTTAAGAGTTCCGTTTCCTTTGAACTCTGTTTTATCGAATTAGCAGCTCCTCACACCGCATAATCATCAAGAGACGCGCCCTGCGTATCTGTGCAGCGCATATCAACCCACTGGACCGGCCGCCATCCGCATGGGGAGGGAGAGAGGAGGTAACGCACGCCACCAAACCAACAGCAACGCCGTTACATGTGTAGCAACTAATTTTCAAGGGATTACTTCAGGGATTCGCCTCTCGAATGCTGGAGCAACCATTGAGGGTTGCCATTGTGTTGCATCTCCCGCTTTTGCGGATGCTGTTTTCTCTCTAGGAGACGGGTGCTCAGCAGTCTCAACTGCTGCTGCACCGGCGGAGTAAAGAAGTTCCCTTTGTTTCCTCGCGATAATCGACCACCAACCACACCACTTCGATAGGTCGACAGTAGACGTTGGAGTTTTATTCTTACTTTTTCCTTCTTGGCGCGGCGTCAGCTCTTTGTTGTAGCGCCTTCTGCCGCACACACACACTACAGGACCCTTAGCAGTTCTCGTGGTTTCCACTCTGCTCTGCCGTGCTTGAATATGGTGGCCAACGGGGGAGGGGCCAGTAGTGGCCCTTCTCGGTCGATCCCACGGGAAGCAGCAACAGCGCCCGCTGCAGGGATGCAGACGGCGCAGGCTCGGGATGAGAGGCTGACGCGTGAGTTGGCGCTTATTGAGCTCGGCAGGCGGGTGTTGAGTGCCCGTGGGTCTTTACCGACTTCTTCTTCAGCTTCAGCTTCCGCTCCAAGCAGGGAGATGGAGAAGACTATTAGCATCAGGACGCCAGANGCAGGAAGCTTCGATGTAACTGCCGGCGGCTTGTCTTCAGAGGAGTTCGCTGCCGCTTTCGAGAGGTACATGGCCGGTTGCGTGCTGCAGCAGGCAAACGCGCTACAGCAGCAGCAGCAGCAGCAGCAGCAACAGCAGCAGCAGCAGCAGCAGCAGCATACGTCGTTTTCGTCAGCAGATACTGCAGCGCTGCTCTCATCAGCAGTGGACCTGTCTGGCCTCCGTGAAGGTGTGCCGATGCTGTCGTCCTCGATCGGGCGGAGCAGCGAGGCTGCTAGGAGTTCTTCCTCCTCTTCCTCGTCATCATCCTCATCCTCTTCCAGTCGGGGTTCCCCTGGGGCTTTTCAGCACATTGTGAACGCCGCGCAAATAGCAGCAGCAGAAGCAGCTGCATCTCGTAACTGCGGCGAGGCGGAGGGAGGCCGACCCGTGGGTGGTGGGCACGGCGCGGACTCTACAGATTTCCAGACTTTTATGGCGGAGTTTGCCTCGGGGGATGCAACTGACTTTGCCCTGAGAACCGGAGGAGGGAGAGGCCAGACTGGAGGAAGTGTAGCAGCAGCAGCTGCTGCTGCAGCAGCAGGATTGAGTACCAGGGATGCAGCAGCAGCCATATCCCACCAGTTCCGTATTGGGGCGGGTGGGGTACTGGAACAGGAGGGCGTGGTTAGAGGGAACGGAGAGGAGGACCTCCTCAGCACTTCTCTCTTCTCGCGTCTGATGCACGAGTGTCAGTCGCAAGGCGTCAGCGAACTCGATCTAAGCGGTGAACAGCTTGGGGGGAACAACGGGAGGATTGGAGCGGATGCCAGCGCGCGATTGTCTGCGGTGTCTGCTGAGATCCTCGCGTTTCTGCAGCAGCACCACCTCAACAAGCTGACGGAGAAGCCGGAGACGGCAAAGCGACTGCTAGCCAGTGCCAACAGCACTGCATGCAACAGCAACGTCAACAGCCGCAGAACAAGCAACTGCAGTCCTGGAGCGGACGACGAAGAGGAGGCGCGTGCATACAAGCGCCGCTTCTTAGAGATGCATCTACTAGAGCAGAGACGGGCAAGTTTCGCTAGCAGCAGCAGCAGCAGCGGCAGCAGCGAATTGAGGTTGATGACTACCAGCGGGGCCGGGCCACGAGAGGGGGAGGCCAGGGAGGGGGCTGCGGACGCTGGAGGGGCGGGAGGGGAGCGAAAGCCGAAGCCTGCTGGACATGAGATCGTTGTTAGTGGGGCGGTGGCCAGTGACTCGCCTTCGAACCCTTCTTCTCCTTCCTACTTAGCAGAGCTGCAGTTGATAGAACGCGTCGCTGGAGGGGATCCGTTCGCCCAGGAGGACGCCCTTGGGGGCACCTCTTTCAGGGGGCCTCTGGGTTACTACAGCGTCTGTGAGGGGGCCGGCAAAGACGAGAGCTCCAGCCAGAGGCTGTACCCGATAGTGCGTGGGGTGTCGCGAGACAACACCAAGAAGAGGTGGGCAGTGTACTGGAAAGGTTACAGACGGTACTTCTACGATAAGTTCTTCGAAAGCTGCGTTGAGGCGTACAGGAGAGCCGTGCAGTTCAGGCAACAGGCCACCACTGCAGCAGCAGCCGTCACGGCCACAGGAAACCCAGCACATCTGATTGCTGCGGGGCTACACGGGTCGCCGGGGGGAGGGCACACCAACGCCAAGCACCACCTNGCAAGCCAAGCGAGCGGAAGAAAGAGCAAGAATTCATCGCCTTCTGCAGGCGGCAACGGCTCACGGGACGATAGAACGGTGGTTTGCTTGTACAAGGAAGCAATCCTCTTCATCCTAGAAGACTTGAGGAACAACGTACTGGCCCAGTATATCACATCTACGGCGGCTATCAACGCCAGCGCCGCCGCGTCAACAGCCGGGCAAGCAATTCCAGGGGAGATGACAGCTGCAACGACGGCGAAGCGTCTGCTGGATCAGACGCTGATGATGCACACAAATGTCGTGGGGAATGCCACCTCCACTGCAGAGCTCCAGCCATCCCTCATGCTCATTGCCCCCTGCCTAGAGGAGTTGAAACTTCCCAGCCAACAGACGCCGCAGCAACAGTTGTCGCTTATCCAGTCCATCCTTGCGATGCACATCCAGCAACTTGTGTTGCTGTCGCGATACCTGAACAAAGGGACCGACGCCTTGCCTGAAGGGGAGGAAGCCGGCAGTGCCGGCGNAATGCCCCTGTTCATGAGGATCTGCAGGAGCAGCAAAAAGCTCCAGCAAGTGCAGGAAGCACGGTTGGCGTGCCCGCGTAGGTAAGTGCTTCAGGTAGTGGAGGCTCTACTTTTCCCAATTGGTTTGAGCTACAGAAGGCATCGTTGGGATGCTTCTGAACCACCAAATTCCGCCAGTTTAAAGAAGATGTTTGCAATGCTTGTCTCAGAGGGGACTTGCACCATCAACGGGTGTGTGCGTATCTGCGCTGCGCCTGATGGGTTTTATATAGATTATAAGGCGTGTTCGATTTACGCTAGCCTACCGAAGAAGAACCTGTTATATGCCAAGCCATTCACAGGCACAGGGCCGTGGGATTACATCACGTATATGTTCAAACGCAGTACTGCTGCCACACGCATTCAACGTGATGCAGTATGGAGATGCAGAAATGCGCCATATAGCGGAGAACAGATCATGGTTGGGGGGGAGGGGGTGGGGGTTGCTTTACAGGGGGTTTATGAACCTGGCAGCGCGTACTAAGTTCAAACGCCACGAATGTGACGTGGCTGGGCATGTAACCAACAGGAAAGGCCCAGCAGCGTCATTGGCTGACGTACTCACTTCTACTGCATTGTGGTAGTGACCGGCACGTTGCTTGGTTGACCACCAGTGACACTTCCACGAGCGGTGGAGGGCTGCAGCCACTGGTATTCCGAGGCAGTCTTGCACCCTCGGAGGTACAAGTGACTTGTGCGGTCGAATTTTGGACAAATGACAGGAATCCTTCCGTTTACTTTATGGTTAGCAGTTATGGTAGGCCGTGATTGATAAAGGCTATCAATANGACAGGAATCCTTCCGTTTACTTTATGGTTAGCAGTTATGGTAGGCCGTGATTGATAAAGGCTATCAATAAATTATTTAACACGGAGTTGTTTAAATACAGCTACTAGTTTTATTGTATGGTTATCTACATAGAAGGCTCCAAATAACCATGTTGAACGATATGGAGTTGGCGATACAAGTTACAGTAGCACCGCACAAGTTCAATTGTCACCATGGTAATGTATGGCCTATGAACTGTGATTTCTTGTACTATGGAGATTCAATCATTGGATATACAGTTACTGTTTTTACTAGAAGTACTTCAGATTCTTATGCCTCATTTTTTGTAGCACAAATAATAGCCCAGGCAAATGGATTTTCCCCGTAGATTAAGTAGATTTAGTAGAATTTATGTACGTCAACTAGAATGAAACAGAAGTACCGGTGGTCAACACGTCCCATTTGTGTGGGTTATTAATTGTTCTACAGAAAACGTAAAGTTTTACGCGGGTTTCGAGTAGTAGTAGTGACAAAACGGTAGTGGAAGTTTAGGTGGCTGGTTGCTCTGAATATCAGCACACTTAGCAATACGGATGTTCATGTGAATGGAACCGCGGAATATAGTACGTACATATTGAAGACATACTAAAGCTGCTACTGTGTTCGCGCTAGAAATAGTCATTTACGTGGTGGTCTATCAAGAAGCGTGAGCTGCTCG
>NW_013569991.1:10902-10968 GCF_000499745.2 Eimeria mitis | reverse complement strand
TACATTCTAAAAAAGTATAGTAAACCGCGGATACATGCACTGCATGCATGCACGTTTGTGCTGCAC
>NW_013569991.1:7197-8662 GCF_000499745.2 Eimeria mitis | reverse complement strand
TATATATATATATATATATATATATATATATATATATAAAGACAGATATAGAGATAGATAGATAGACAGAGAAATGTATATATTTTCAGTTTAATTATATTTTAAATAAAAAAAAAGAAAACCAAAAAAAAAAAGAATAAAAAAAAACAAACCAAACAAACAAACAAACAAATAAAATAAATAAACAAAATAAATAAACAAACAAATAAACAAATAAATAAACAAATAAATAAATAAATAAATAAACTTACGATGGCTAGACAGGGGTCCTGTGTAAATACAGAAGAGGCCCCCCCAACAAAACCCATCGATTTTATGTGTAGCAAGAAGCAGCATACACACAAATAAAAACCTAGAACCTAAAAAAAAATAAATAAAAATAAATAAAAATAAATAAATAAATATAAATAAATAAATAAATAAATATAAATATAAATATAAATTAATAAATAGTTTATTTGTTTTTTTATTTGGTAGAAAAAACCATCAAATAGAACAGCATACACACAAATAAAAACCTAAAACCTAAAAATAAATAAATAAAAATAAATAAATAAATATAAATAAATATAAATAAATAAATAAATAAATAAATAAATAAATAAATAAATAAATATAAAAAATAAATAGTTTATTTGTTTTTTTATTTGGTAGAAAAAACCATCAAATAGAACAACATACACACAAATAAAAACCTAGAACCTGTACATAAATAAATAAAAATAAATAAATAAATATAAATAAATAAAATAAATAAATAAATATAAATAAATAAATATAAATAAATAAATATAAATAAATAAAATAAATAAATAAATATAAATAAATAAATTAAATAAATGAACAAATAAATAAATGAAAGTATATGAATAGTTAGATAGAAAGGAAGAGCTAATAGAACAACAAACACACAAATAAAATAAATAAATAAAATAAATAAATAAATAAATAAAATAAAATAAATAAATAAATAAAATAAATGTGTAGATACATATAAATAAGTAAATAAACAAAATAAATAAATAAATAAAAACAAACCTGAGATAAACAAACAAAAAGGAGAAAGGTGGTTATAGAAAGAAAACACAAAAAAAAAACAAAAAACAAAAACACAAAAAAAACAAACAACCAACCAAACAAAATAAACAAATAAATAAACAAACAAACAAACAAATAAATAAATAAATGAAATAAATAAAATAAATAAATAAAAACAAACCTGAGACAAACAAACAAAAAGAAGAAAGGTGGTTATAGAAAACACCCAAAAAAAAAACGAAAAACAAAAAAACAAAAAAACAAACAACCAACCAAACAAAATAAACAAATAAACAAACAAACAAACAAATAAATGAATAAATAAAATAAATAAAATAAATAAATAAAATAAATAAATAAATAAAAACAAACCTGAGACAAACAAACAAAAAGAAGAAAGGTGGTTATACACCGCGCGTTGTGGGCC
>NW_013569991.1:6922-7097 GCF_000499745.2 Eimeria mitis | reverse complement strand
ATAAATAAAATAAATAAATAAATAAAAACAAACCTGAGACAAACAAACAAAAAGAAGAAAGGTGGTTATAGAAAGAAAACACCCAAAAAAAAAAACAAAAAAACAAAAAAAACAAGCAACCAACCAAACAAAATAAACAAACAAACAAACAAACAAACAAACAAACAAATAAATA
>NW_013569991.1:6811-6902 GCF_000499745.2 Eimeria mitis | reverse complement strand
CCTATACAATTGGCTATCCATACACAGTGGTGATCGAAGCCTCTTATACATACACCACAAACCCTAAAAAAAAATAAATAAATAAATAAAT
>NW_013569991.1:6581-6711 GCF_000499745.2 Eimeria mitis | reverse complement strand
CTCTTATACATACACCACAAACCCTAAAAATAAATAAATAAATAAATAAATATAAATAAATAAATAAATATAAATATAAATAAATAAATAAATAAATAAATATATTAGTTGGCTGCTTTTGTTTTATTTA
>NW_013569991.1:6288-6481 GCF_000499745.2 Eimeria mitis | reverse complement strand
TAAATAAATATAAATAAATATAAATAAATATAAATAAATAAATAAATAAATAAATAAATAAATAAATATATTAGTTGGTTGCCTTTGTTTTATTTACTTAGTCGCTATACACAGTGGTGATCGAAGCCAACCCTAAAAATAAATAAATAAATAAATAAATAAATAAATAAATAAATATAAATAAATATAAATG
>NW_013569991.1:6037-6188 GCF_000499745.2 Eimeria mitis | reverse complement strand
CACAGTGGTGATCGAAGCCTCTTATACATACACCACAAACCCTAAAAATAAATAAATAAATAAATAAATAAATATAAATAAATAAATAAATATAAATAAATATAAATAAATATAAATAAATATAAATAAATAAATAAATATATTAGTTGGT
>NW_013569991.1:5860-5937 GCF_000499745.2 Eimeria mitis | reverse complement strand
AATAAATAAATAAATAAATAAATAAATAAATAAATATAAATAAATAAATAAATAAATAAATAAATATATTAGTTGGG
>NW_013569991.1:5504-5760 GCF_000499745.2 Eimeria mitis | reverse complement strand
AAATAAATATATTAGTTGGTTGCTTTTGTTTTATTTATTTAGTCGCTATACACAGGGGGGATCGAAGCCTCTTATACATACACCACAAACCCTAAAAATAAATAAATAAATAAATAAATATAAATAAATAAATAAATAAATATAAATATAAATAAATATAAATAAATAAATAAATAAATATATACATTAGTTAGTTGCTTTTGTCGCTATACACAGTGGTGATCGAAGCCTCTTATGCATACACCACAAACCCTAA
>NW_013569991.1:5258-5404 GCF_000499745.2 Eimeria mitis | reverse complement strand
TATAAATAAATAAATAAATAAATATAAATAAATATAAATAAATAAATAAATAAATAAATATATTAGTTGGGTGCTTTTGTTTTATTTATTTTGTCGCTATACACAGGGGGGATCGAAGCCTCTTATACATACACCACAAACCCTAT
>NW_013569991.1:4368-5158 GCF_000499745.2 Eimeria mitis | reverse complement strand
AAATAAATATATTAGTTGGTTGCTTTTGTTTTATTTATTTAGTCGCTATACACAGGGGGGATCGAAGCCTTTTATACATACACCACAAACCCTATAAAAAAAAAAAAAATAAATAAATAAAAATAAATAAATAAATAAATAAATATAAAAAAAACATTAATTAATTATAATTAATTAATTATTTATAAAATACAAAGATATCAAGAGGGACTGAAAAGAAAAAAAAAAAAAAAAAAAAAAAAAAAAAAAAAAAAAAAAAAAAAAAAAAAAAAAAAAAAAAAAAAAAAAAAACATTTACCTCCTCTACTTTATTTATTTATTATAATTATTTTATTTATTTTAATTATATAATTATAAAAACATAATAAATACAATATAAAGCAAACACTATAAAATAATATATATTCATATATTCATTTGTTTATTTATTTATCAACCTATATATTTTTTTTTTTAGTTGTTTATTATATATATATATATATATATATGTATATATATTTGTTTACTTATATATTTACTTATTTATATATTTATTTATAATTTATTTATTTGTTTATTTATATATTCATATATTCATTTATACATTTATATATTTATACATTTATACATTTATATATTTATATATTTATATATTTATATATTTATTTATATATTTATTTATATATTTATTTATTTATATATTTATATATTTACCTGCAGTGCTTGGCTCTTTGGGGTTTATAAATCCAGCAGCTGTAACAAAGGCGCTGCATATCTACCGCTTCTATCATCTCTTCGGGTGTATCTGCTG
>NW_013569991.1:1915-2413 GCF_000499745.2 Eimeria mitis | reverse complement strand
TATACACATACAAAAGAAAAGGAGGGGGGGTGGTTTTGCTTTTATAGAGAGGGAAAGGGTTGCATGCATGTATGCATGCATGCGTCTCTCTCTCTCTCTGCATGCATGCACGCATGCATGCATGCATGCATGCATGCATAAATCTGTATCTGAGTAGAAAGTGTATTGAATACCGCGTGATCCTGTGTATGTATTTGTTTATGTTGTTGTTCTTCGTTTTTATTTTTTTTTTGTTTATTTATATAATCAATAAAATTATTATTTATTTTGCCGCTGGCTCTTATTATGTCTTCAGGTGTCTGTACACCACAATAAAATAAAATAAATAACACAGCAAATACGTGCATGCATGCATGCATGCATGCATGCATTTATTTATTTATTTATTTATTTATTTATTTATTTATTTATTTATTTATTTGGTTTATTTGTTTATAAATAAATGCATTTATTTATTTATTTATTTATTTATTTTATTTGTTTTTGTTGTTGTTGGTA
>NW_013569991.1:386-643 GCF_000499745.2 Eimeria mitis | reverse complement strand
TGTTTTATAATCATAAACACAATCCAAACGCATTGTGCATGCATCTCTGCTGCTGCTGCTGCTGCTGCTGCTGCTGCTGCTGCTGCTGCTGCTGCTGCTGGGGAGTTGATGCAGCAGAAGTGCTGCGCCGTGCTGCAGCAGCAAACGAACTGCTGCTATGTTGTCTTTTGTTATGGCCCACATCAGAGGCGTTTGCTTCGTCTCTGCTGCTTCTGCATTCACATCAGCACCTTAAGCAACAGCAGCAGCAGCAGCAG
>NW_013569991.1:0-129 GCF_000499745.2 Eimeria mitis | reverse complement strand
GCTGGCGTGGATCCGTTGTGGTCAGGAACAGCAAAAGCAGCAGCAGAAAGAAGACGGGTGAAAAAAAAAAACAGCAACAGCAGCAGCAGAAGAAGCAGATGTAATCGCGTTCTGCTGCAGCAGAATGAG
>NW_013569990.1:10064-10408 GCF_000499745.2 Eimeria mitis | reverse complement strand
GCAGCAGCAGCAGCAGCAGCAACAGCAGCAGCAGCAACAGCAACAGCAACAGCAGCAGCAGCAGCAACAGGAGGCAACACGCTGCTGCTGCAGCATCCGGTCGCTCCAGCTCCTGCAGCAGCAGCAGCAACAGCAGCAGCAGCCATAGCAGCAGCAGCAATAGCAGCAGCAGCAATAGCAGCAGCAGCAGCAGCAGCAGCAGCAGCAGAGACCATATGCTGCAGCAGCAGCAGATGCACTACCTTGTATTCACAACTAAACCCTAAACCCTAAAACCCTAAACTCTAAACCCTAAACCCTAAACCCTAAACCCTAAACCCTGTAAAATCAGTTTATCAGACCCC
>NW_013569990.1:9381-9842 GCF_000499745.2 Eimeria mitis | reverse complement strand
TGCTGCTGCTACCGCTGCTGCTGCTACTGGTGCTGCTGCTACTTCTGCCGCTGCTACTGCTGCTGTTGTTACTGCTGCTGCTGTCACTGGTGTGCTGCAGCAGCAACAGCAGCAGCAGCAGCAGCAGCAGCTGCTGCTGCTGCTGCTGCTGCTGCTGTTGTTGCTGCAGTGTATTAGTGTTGTTGTTCTTGTTTTTGTTGCTGCGGCTTGCTGCTGTTTGTTGTTTTTGCTGTTTTGTGTTTTGTTTTTATTATTTATGTTTGTGAGTTGACAGCATCGGAGCAGCAGCAGCAGCAACAGTTGGGGCTGCTGCTGCTGCTGCTGCTGCTGCTGCTGCTGCTGCTGCTTGTTGTTGTTTGCTGCTAAGCCAAATACAAATAAAAATAAAATTAAATAAAAAAATTAAAAAAAAACAAAAAATAAATAAAAAAAATAACGAAGAAGGCTTGCGGTAGAGGAAG
>NW_013569990.1:5288-6257 GCF_000499745.2 Eimeria mitis | reverse complement strand
TGCTGCTGCTGCTGCTGCTGCTGCTGCTGCTGCTGGTGCTGCTGCTGCTGCTGCTGCTGTTGGTGCTGCTACTGCTGCTGGTGGTGGTGGTGGTGCTGCTGCTGGTGCGGCTTCTGCTGCTGTTGGTGCTGCTACTGCTGGTGGTTGTGGTGGTGGTGGTGCTGCTGCTGCTGCTGGTGCTGCTGCTGCTGCTGGTGCTACTACCGCTACTGCTGCTGTTGTTGTTGTTGTTGTTGTTGTTGTTGCTGCTGTTGTTGTTGTTGCTGCTGCTACTGTTGCTACTGCTACTGCTGCTGTTGCTGCTGCTGCTGCTGCTGCTGCTGCTGCTGCTGCTGCAGGTCTGGGGGCGATCACTTTGAGGCGGTGACGTTTGACGTGTCTGTGCCTCCTTTGCTGCTGCTGCACTGCATGCAGCAGCACACGGTTTGCTGCTGCTTGCTGCAGCAGCGGCAGCAGATATACGGTTGCTGCTGTCTTCGTTTTGTGTCTTTTTCTTTTTTTTATTTATTATTAAATGAGCTGCTGCAGCCTTTTTATTTATTTCAGTTTGCTGCTGTTCTTGTTTGGGTTGCTGATGATTACTATATTTATGCTGCTGTTGTTGCTGCTGTTACATTTGCTTCCACTATCCTAGACGTCATCAATCAAAGGTCAGCTGCTGCTGCTGCTGCTGCTGCTGCTGTTGCTGTTGCTGTTGCTGTTGCTGCTGCTGCTGCTGCTGCTGCTGTTGTTGCTGCTGGTTTTGGTTTTTTTTTGCTGCTGCTGGCGTTGCTGCTGCTACTGCTGCTTCTACTATTCTTGATGCCACCAATCAGATGTCAGCTGCTGCTGCTGCTGCTGCTGCTGCAGCAGCTGCTGCTGCTGCTGGTCTTGCTGCTGCTGCTGCTGTTGATGTTGGTGATGTTGCTGTCGTTATTGCTTCTGCTGCTGATACCTCATTGCTCATCGAACTCCCCACCCTGCTGTGTT
>NW_013569989.1:8865-9550 GCF_000499745.2 Eimeria mitis | reverse complement strand
CATGCATGCAGTGTATGCATGCATGCAGTGTATGCATGCATGCAGTGTATGCATGCATGCAGTGTATGCAGTGTATGCATGCAGGCTGTGTATGCATGCATGCAGTGTATGCATGCATGCATGCATGCATGCATGTTTGGGGCTGGAATTGGGGTGTATGTGCAGGTGTTGTCTCGGCATGCGTTGGTAGCAACAGAAGCAGCAGGAGAATTCGCGCTGCATTATGTGGGGGTACGTGAGGTGTATGTACACCTCGATCAGCAGCAGCAGCAGCAGCAGCAACAGCAGCAGCAGCAGCAGCAGCAGCAGCAGCAGCAGCAGGGGTCACATGAGGAGCTCGCTGAGCTGCTGCCTGGGGTCTTGCTGCTGGATGGGGGCCCCAAAACAACTGCAGCAGAAGCCTTCTCCCTTGCATGCATTTCTTCTTTTGCTGCTGCTGCTGCTAGCAGCAGCAGCAGCAGCAGCGTGAAGCATCGATTGATTGCTACTAACTAAATATAATACAAATTATTTTTTTCTTTGTCTTTGTCTTTGTCTTTGTTTTTTTATATAAACTAAATATAAATATAGTTTGCATATATACTATACTTGTCTTTGTCTTTGTTTTATTATAATAAACTAAATATAATATAAATATAAATATAAATATAAATAAAATAATTATATTTACGTTTGTCTTTGTCTT
>NW_013569989.1:7570-8610 GCF_000499745.2 Eimeria mitis | reverse complement strand
AAAACAAAACAAAACAAAACAAAACAAAAAAGAAAGAAATCTACGGCCCCCAAACAGCCAACTGGAGGAGAAAAAGAGAAATATAAAAAAGACAGAATGCAGCAGCAGCAATAGCAGCAGCAGCAGCAGCAGCAGCAGCAGCAACAGCAGCAGCAGGAGATAGAAAGAGCACCACAAAAGCACATGTACATACGTTCGTGCAAGAACTTTCTGCTGCTACTGGTGCTGCTGCTGCTGCTGCTGCTGCTGCTGCTCCTGCTGTTGCTGCTGCTGCTGCTGCAGCAGCAGCAGCAGCAGGGGTTGCTGCAGTGCGACGCAGCCAAAAAATCTGCAGCTGTTGCTGCTCTTTCTGCTGCTGCTGCTGCTGCTGCTGCTGCTGCTGCTTGTACATACAGCTATATTTGTTTCTTGTCTTCTGTTTGCTTGCCGCCGCTGCCGCTGCTGCTGCTGCTGCTGCTGCTGCTGCTGCTGCTGCTGCTGCTGCTGCTCATGAGCGCAGCAACAAATTTTTTTCTTGCTGCCTGATTGCCATCCCATATTAAATTTGTTTTATCGTAGCTGGCGCTGCAGATATAAAAACAAAAAAAAAATATAAATAAATAAATAAATATAAATAAATAAATATAAATAAATATAAATAAATAAATATATACATATGTGTGTGTGTGTGTGTGTCTTAGTTATTTCTTTTTCTGTGTCTTTCTATCTATCTTTCTCTGTCTCCTTTTGTTTATATCTGTCTCCTTTTTTGTCTCCTTTTGGGTTTGTTTTGTATGTCGCTATATAACTGCTGCAGCAGAAGCAGCAGCAAGCTGCTGCTGCTGCTGCTGCTGCTGCTGCTGCTGTAGCAGCAGCAGCAGCAGCAGCGGCAAATGAAATAAAACAAACAAAACATACAGAGACAAACAAACAAAACAAATAAATAAATACAAAAGACAGCAACAAAAAAGAGATAGATACAAATAAATAAAAAGAAAGACAAAGACAGAGAAAAAAATAAATAAATAAAAAAGGAGACGAAGCACAAACTACCAATGGCA
>NW_013569989.1:6385-6930 GCF_000499745.2 Eimeria mitis | reverse complement strand
GTAGTGGTGCTTCTCCAGTACACCCCACATCAGCCGCCGCACCTGCCAGCCCCAAACAAAACGCATGCATCCACGCATGCATGCATGCATGCATGCATGCGTTTTAAAGAGAAAAGATATATACAGCAGACAGCTCGAGACAGTGATAAAGTGCAGCAGCAGCAGCAGCAGCAGCAGCAGCAGCAGCAGCAGCAGCAGCAGCAGCAGCGCAACTGGAGCAGCAGCAGCAGCACAACTGCAGCAGCAGCAGCAGTATCAATAGAACCACAGCAGTGAGAGCAGAATCACAGCAGCATCAGCAGGCAGCAACAGCAACAGCAGCAGCAGCAGCAGAAGCAGCAACAGCAGCAGCAGCAGCAGCAACAGCAGCAGCAGGAGCAGCAGCAGCAGCAGCAGCAGCAAGAACGTGCTTGTTCTGCGTATGCTTCGATTCGTTCTTCTTCTGTTGCATAATCTGCTGCTGGGGGCGGAGACACAGGCGGCAACCAATACGCGCGCAGCTCAACGCAGGGCTGCAGCAGCAGCAGCAGCAGCAGCAGCAGCAA
>NW_013569989.1:4512-4583 GCF_000499745.2 Eimeria mitis | reverse complement strand
CAGCAGCAGCAGCAACAGCAGCAGCAGCAACAGCAGCAGCAGCAGCAGCAGCAGCAGGTACCTTGCAGACA
>NW_013569989.1:3909-4412 GCF_000499745.2 Eimeria mitis | reverse complement strand
GCAGTAGCAGCAGACACAGCAGCAGAAGCAAAAAAAATTTTACACTCTTGCTGCAGCGCAACACCCTGCTCACTCCCCCACCAGCAGCAGCAGCAGCGGAAGAAGCAGCAGCAGCACAGGCTGCGGCGGCAGCAGAAGGAGCAGAAGAAGCAGCAGCAACAGCAGCAAAACAAGCCAAAGAAGCAGAAACACTAGCAGCAGCAGCAGCAACAGCAGCAGCAGCAACAGCAGCAGCAGCAGCAGCAGCAGCAGGTACCTTGCAGACGAAGGATGCATGCGCCTGTGCTAGGAAATACATTATATCCTGTAAACAACAAAACCACAAACTCTGCTGCTCACTCACATTAGGGTTTAGGGTTTAGGGTTTACGATTCATTAGGGTTTAGGGTTTAGGGTTTAGGGTTAATTAGGGTTTAGGGTTTAGGGTTTACCGTGTAGGAGATATAAAAAAAAAATATTTTTGCTAATAAGAGCTAATTACAAGCAACTAGGATATAAAGATA
>NW_013569989.1:3308-3809 GCF_000499745.2 Eimeria mitis | reverse complement strand
CTGCTCACTCACATTAGGGTTTAGGGTTTAGGGTTTAGGATTCATTAGGGTTTAGGGTTTAGGGTTTAGGATTCATTAGGGTTTAGGGTTTAGGGTTTACCGTGTAGGAGACATGAAAAAAAAAAAAATAATAAGAGCTAATTACAACCAAGTAAGATATACAGTTGATTAGGGTTTAGGGTTTAGAGTAAATTAGGGTTTAGGGTTTAGTTTTAATTAGGGTTTAGGGTTAATTAGGGTTTAGGGTTTAGGGTTTACCATGCAGGGGACGTGGTTAGAGACGATATTACAACAAACTAAGATATAAATATAATTAGGGTTTAGGGTTTAGGGTTTAGGGTTAATAAGAGTTAATTAGGGTTAATTAGGGTTTAGGGTTTAGGGTTAATTAGGGTTTAGGGTTTAGGGTTTAGGGTTTAGGGTTTACCATGCAGGATACGTGGTTAGATACGATATTTTTACTAAGAAGAGCTAATTACAACCAACTAACATACAAAACTA
>NW_013569989.1:2551-3208 GCF_000499745.2 Eimeria mitis | reverse complement strand
TTAGGGTTTAGGGTTTAGGGTTTAGGGTTTAGGGTTTAGGGTTTACCATGCAGGATACGTGGTTCGATACAATATTTTTGCATGCAAATTTTTGGGGCCCTTCTCTGTTGCGGCCATCCCAGAACTCCGTGCGGGTAGAAACAATACCTAAATATATTAATTTATTTTATTTTTTTATTTTTATTTATTTTTATTTTTTTGTTTTTTTGTTTTTTTGTTTTTTTGGGTGGGTGGGTGGTTCGTTGGTTGGTTGGTTGTTTATGTTTGTTTGTGTTTAGTTGGGGGTGTTTGGTTACTACACATATATATATATATATATATATATATATATATATATATATATATATATATATATATATATATACATATATGTTTATATATATATATAGAGGGAGAGAGAGAGGGGGAGAGAGAGAGAGAGATAAACACATAGATAGGTAAATAAATAAATAAATAAATAAACTAATAAATAGATAGATAGATAGATAGAAAGATAAATAAACAAATAAATAAAAATATAGATCCAAACAGAAACCAAAAACATAATTATATTTACATTTATATTTTATTTATTTTATTTATTTTTATTTTTATTTATTTTTATTTATTTTTTTATTTTTTTCTCTTACCGGCAAAATTCAAAAAAAGGCGGCAGTG
>NW_013569989.1:1861-2466 GCF_000499745.2 Eimeria mitis | reverse complement strand
AAAAAAAAAAAAAAAAAAAAAAAAAAAAAAAAAAAAAATATAAATAAATATAAATAAATAAATAAAAATAAATAAATAAATAAAAATAAATTAAATAAATAAATAAATATGTAAATGCATTAGTTAATAAATAAAGTGATAGATGAAGCAAATAAATAAATAAAATAAAATAAAATAAAATAAAAATAAAATAAAATAAAATAAAATAAAATAAAAATAAATAAAATAAAGAAATATATAAACACAAGAACAGACAACAAACACACATATAATAAAACAAATAAAAAAAAATAAAAACAAAAAAATAAAAAAGAAGAAAAATATAAAAAAATAAATAAAAGAAAAAGAAATAAATAATACAAATAATATAAAAATAAAAATAAAAAATATAAATAAAAAAGACAAAATAAAAACAAATAAAATAAAATAAAAAATATAAATAAAACAAATAAAATAAAAATAAAAATAATAAATTAATTAAAAAATAAAATAAAAAACAAAAAAATAAAAAAAATAAAAAAATAAAAAAGACAAACCCATCGACTTTGTGTTGAGGCCCCTTCAGTTTGCTGTTTAAGAAAACAATCGTCCCTGCACGCAACACG
>NW_013569988.1:10439-10775 GCF_000499745.2 Eimeria mitis | reverse complement strand
GCAGCAGGCGGCACTGCAGCAGCAAAACGATAAATATAATTCGCTGCTGTCTCAACAGAAGCCTAACAAAAAAAAAGATAAATAAATAAATTTATTTATTTGTTTATTTTATTTATTTATTTTATTTATTTATTTTATTGATTTTATATATTTTATTTATTTTATTTATTTTATTTATTTTATTTATTTTATTTATTTAATTTATTAAATAAAATGACGCGACATAATAAAACAGCAAATGCAGAATAAACAAACAAATAAACAAATAAATAAAATAAAATAAATTAATTTATTTTATTTTATTTTTATATTATTTTATGTTCACTTATTTAATTC
>NW_013569988.1:9874-10415 GCF_000499745.2 Eimeria mitis | reverse complement strand
TTTTTTTTTTTTTTTTTTTTTTTTTTTTTTTTTTTTTTTTTTTTTTACTTGTCTGCTGTCAACTGAGGCGAGAATAGAAGCAATTCTTTCTGCTGAGAAAGCAGAAACTAAAGCAGCAATTCCCTGCTGCTGCTGCTGATGCTGCTGCTGCTGCTGCTGCTCGTGCTGCTGCAGTTGATGCTGCTGCTGCTGCAGCGGGTGCATCTTCTGCTGCCCAGCAAACGCACTTCCTGCTGCTGCTGCTGTTGCTGTTGCTGCTGCTGTGGGGACTGCAGCAGCAGCAGCAGCAGCAGCACCATAGGGGTGCTGCAGCGGCTGCTGCTTCTCTCCTTGATCTGCTATATGCAGAGAGAGGGGCCCCCCGTAGCCTCTCCCCTGCTGCTGCAGTGCTGCTGCTTCTGAGCGAGGACTATCACTTTGCTGCTGCTGCTGCTGCTGCTGCTGCTGCTGCTGCTGGTGAAGCGGCAGAGGCGAAGAAACAGCAGCAGCAACAGAGCTCGGTAGAAGCAGCAGCTGTTCTTGCTGCCCCCATGGTGGAGCT
>NW_013569988.1:9448-9646 GCF_000499745.2 Eimeria mitis | reverse complement strand
GGGGGGGGGGGGGTCCACTGGCGGGTCCCCGTCTTCAGATATAGGAGAGAAACCAGGTGAAGAAGCCATCGCTGCTGCTGCTGCTGCTGCTGCTGCTGCTGCTGCTGCTGCTGCTGTGTTTGTTTAGTTAGACTGAGGTGTACATACACCTCACCGGGGGGGCTTTAGGGGGATAGAGAAATAGAGAGAGAAAAAAAG
>NW_013569988.1:8663-9348 GCF_000499745.2 Eimeria mitis | reverse complement strand
GGGGGGGGGGGGGTCCACTGGCGGATCCCCGTCTTCAGATATAGGAGAGAAACCAGGAGAAGAAGCCATCGCTGCTGCTGCTGCTGCTGCTGCTGCTGCTGCTGCTGCTGTGTTTGTTTAGTTAGGCTGAGGTGTACATACACCTCACCGGGGGGCTTTAGGGGGATAGAGAAATAGAGAGAGAAAAAAAAGAGAAAAAGCAGCTGGTTTGTTTTCTTTATAATATATTTATTTTATTTGTTTATTAAAATATATTTTTATTTATAAATTAAATATTTTATTTGTTGGGGGGTGTATGCATGCATGCGGTGGCTTGGGGAGCTTGTTCGCTGGCTCGGTTCGTTTTCGGTGCAAAAAAGAGCAAATTTAGCCGTTTAAATGAAATTTAAATAAATTAAAAACAGTTTTAATGAATTTAAATCAAAAAAACAATCAAAATAAACCCAAAAACGGAGAAAAACACAAAAAAATAAACAAAAAGGAAAACACCGCCCGCAGCCGCAGCAGTCTAGCTCATCAGCAGAAAGAAAGAAACGTGCAGCTGCTGCTCTTTTTTTTTTTTATTTTTTTTTGTTTTTTTTATTTATTTTCTCTTTATTTTATTTTTATTGAATTTATTTTTCTCTTTTATTTATTTTATTTTTAATTTTAATCAATTAGAGCTCCATTTTTATGTAAATATATT
>NW_013569988.1:8407-8563 GCF_000499745.2 Eimeria mitis | reverse complement strand
TTTTTTTTTTTTGTTTTTTTTTTTTCTTTTTATTTATTTTTTCTTTATTTTATTTTTATTGAATTTATTTTTCTTTTTTATTTATTTTATTTTTAATTTTAATCAATTAGAGCTTCATTTTTATGTAAATATATTATTGCTGCTAGCAGCGGTAGG
>NW_013569988.1:8011-8307 GCF_000499745.2 Eimeria mitis | reverse complement strand
ATCGCTTGTGTGTGTGTGTGTGTTTTCTTTTTTTTTTTTTTCTTTTTTATATATTATTTTTATGTTTATTATTATTATAAAAATACTAATAAAAAAGATAATAATAATAAAAACAGTAAAAAAAACAAAAAAAATAAATAAAATAATACTGACATCAGTAGCAGCAACGGGAGCTTTCCCTACAAACAAATTATTTTATATAAATAAAAAAGAAAAAATATATTATATAATAATTATATTTTATTTTTTTTATTATTTTTATTATAATATAATAAATGCTAAACTAAAATATAAAC
>NW_013569988.1:7693-7947 GCF_000499745.2 Eimeria mitis | reverse complement strand
TTTTTTTTTTTTTTTTTTTTTTTTTTTTTTTTTTTTAAACAAAAAAACTAAAATAAAATAAAATTATTTAATTAAATTTAATTATGTTTGTTGTTTTTTTGTTTATATAATTATAATAAGAAGAAAGAAAAAAAGAAAAAAAGAAAAAGAAAATAATTATATTTTGTTGCTGCATCGGCAGTGATGCACATTGAGGTGTATGTACACCTCACGCTGCAGCCTTTTGCTGCATTTTTTATTTTATTTTATTTTAA
>NW_013569988.1:7301-7413 GCF_000499745.2 Eimeria mitis | reverse complement strand
TTTTATTTTTTTGTGTTAATATAAAATACACAGATTTCTCTTCTCCCTTCTGCTGCTGCTGCTGCTGCTGTTGCTGCTGTTGCTGCTGCTGCTGCTGCTGCTGCTGCAGCAA
>NW_013569988.1:6974-7150 GCF_000499745.2 Eimeria mitis | reverse complement strand
CTGCTGCTGCTGCTGCTGCTGCTGCTGCTGCAGCAGCAGCAGATTCATTGTCACTCTCATCCTCGTGCTGCTGCTGCTCATTTGTCTCTTTTCTCTTCCTTTTTTTGGTGTCCTTCCCTTTCTGCTGCTGCAGCTGCTGCTGCTGCTGCTGCTGCTGCGGGGGACGAACGGGAGAA
>NW_013569988.1:6644-6874 GCF_000499745.2 Eimeria mitis | reverse complement strand
TTTTTTTTTTTTTTTTTTTTTTTTTTTTGTTTTTTATATTATTTTTATGTTTATCATTATTATAAAAATACTAATAAAAAAGATAATAATAATAAAAACAATAAAAAAACAAAAAAAATAAAAAAAATAATACTGACATCAGTAGCAGCGACGGGAGCTTTACCTACAAACAAATTATTTTATATAAATAAAAAAGAAAAAAAATATTATATAATAATTATATTTTATTA
>NW_013569988.1:6101-6511 GCF_000499745.2 Eimeria mitis | reverse complement strand
TTTTTTTTTTTTTTTTTTTTTTTTTTTTTTTTTTTTACAAAAAAACTAAAATAAAATAAAATTATTTAATTAAATTTAATTATGTTTGTTGTTTTTTAGTTTATATAATTATAAGACGAAGAAAAAAAGAAAAAAAGAAAAAGAAAATAATTATATTTTGGTGCTGCATCGGCGGTGATGCACATTGAGGTGTATGTACACCTCACGCTGCAGCCTTTTGCTGCATTTTTTATTTTATTTTATTTTATTTTAATTTAAATTTTATTTTATTTTATTTTATTTTATTTTATTATTTTTTTATTTTCTTTTTCTTGGGGATATCCCTCGTCTCCTTCACCCGTTTCTTCGCTGCTGCTGCTGCTGCTGCTGCTGCTGCATCTTCAGCTGCATCTTCTGCTGCTGCTGCTGCA
>NW_013569988.1:396-6001 GCF_000499745.2 Eimeria mitis | reverse complement strand
TCTTTTTCTTGGGGATATCCCTCGTCTCCTTCACCCGTTTCTTCGCTGCTGCTGCTGCTGCTGCTGCTGCATCTTCAGCTGCATCTGCTGCTGCTGCTGCACCTTCTGCTGCTGCTGCTGCTGCTGCATCTGCTGCTGCTGCTGCTTCTGTATTTGCTGCAGCAACACGATCAAGAAAAGCATTGATGTTATTAATATATTTTTTATATTTTCCGTCTCCCATTATGTTTTCTATTTGTTGCATTTTTGTTTTTATTTTATTTTTTTGTGTTAATATAAAATACACAGATTTCTCTTCTCCCTTCTGCTGCTGCTGCTGCTGCTGCTGCTGTTGCTGCTGCTGCTGCTGCTGCTGCTGCAGCAGCTCTTTTCTCTTTATAAATGCATGCAGCAGCTGCTGCAGCTGCTGCAGCAACTGACACACAGCTGTATGCCGCTGCGCTTCGCTGCTAAACGTAAACCCTACTGCAGCATCACCAGGAGCTGCTGCTGCTGCTGCTGCTGCTGCTGCTGCTGCTGCAGCAGCAGCAGACTCATTGTCACTCTCATCCTCGTGTTGCTGCTGCTCGTTTGTCTCTTTTCTCTTCCTCTTTTTGGTGTCCTTCCCTTTCTGCTGCTGCTGCTGCTGCTGCTGCTGCTGCTGCTGCTGCTGCTGCGGGGGACGAACAGGAGAGGAAGCAGTCTGCTGCAGCAGCTGCAGCAAACGATCGATAACAAAAGCAGCAAAAGCAGCAGCAGAAGCTCTTGCTGCAGTTGGCATTCTGAATTTTGCTGCTGCAGCAGCAGCAGCAGCTGCTGCTGCTGCTTGTCTTTTATTTAGTTGGTTATACAGCTGCTGCTGCTGCTCCTCCTCCTCCCACTCCTCCTCCTCCCCCTCCTGCTGCTGCTGCTGCTGCTGCTGCTGCAGCAGCAGCAGCGTGTCTCTTCTGTCTGCTTTTCTTCTCGCAATATCGTTTCCTATTAATGCGTTTGCTGCTCCTACCCAAACAGCCATTTGTTTGTCTTTTATAAACATTTTTATTTTATTTTTTTCTGCTGCTGCTGCTGCTGCTGCTGCTGCTGTTGCTGCTGCTGTTGCTGCTGCTGCTGTTCCTTCTCCTTCTCCTTCTCCTGCTGCTGCTCCTGCTGCTGCTGCTGCTGCTGCTGCTGCTGGTGCTTTGAGGGCATCGGGGTGTCTGTACACCCTAAAAGCAAGCTCAGCTAGCTGTCTGCTGATGAAGGGAGATGCTGCAGCAGCAGCAGCAGCATATAAGTCAGCAGCAAAAACAAAACTAGAAAAAGAACAAGACAAACGAGAAAGTAAATAAATAAAAGCAGCACGAGAGCAGCAGCAGCAGCAGGATAATATAACCACAAATAAATCAGAGAGCAAACTGCTGCTGTTTATATCTTCATTATAATATATATCTTTATATATATTATTTTTATTTATATTTATATTTATATTTATATTATTTTTATTTATATAAATATTATTGTTGCTGCTGCTGCTGCTGCTGCTGCTGCTGCTGCTGCTGTTTTGCTGTTCTTGTTTTTGTTTCTTTTTCTGTTTTTTCTGCTGCAGCAGCAGCATCTGTTGCTGCTGCTGTTGCTGCTGCTGCTGCAGCAGCAGCAGCTGCTGCTGTTGCTGCTGGGTAGCATGCGTATAGATGAGCTGCTGCAGTTTATTTAATTTAATTAAAATATCGGCACCAAGACACTGATTTGCTGCTGCTGCTGCTGCTGGCAGCTTCCTGCTGCTGGCCCGCAGCACCTTCATCATCAGCCCCCCAACAAAACACCAACCAATATAATTTATATATTCCTGCTGCTGCTGCTGCTGCTGCTCCTGCTGCTGCTGCTGCTCCTGCTGCTGCTCCTGCTGCTGCTGCTGCTGCTGTTGGGTGGGGTTTGAGGTGTCTGTACACCCGAAGGTGAGCCAGCTTGCTGCTGCTGCTGCAGTGCTGCGCAGCAGCAGCTGCATGCTTCCCTCTCTCTCTGGCGGCGGCAGCAACGGAGAATATAAATAACTATTTGCTGCTGCTGCTGCTGCTGCTGCTGGCGCTGCTGCTGCTGCTGCTGCTGCTGCAGAATTTCTGTTGCTGTCTTTCTTTTGCTTTTTTGTAGAAGATGCAGTTGAATCCTCTCCTGCTGCTGCTGCTGCTGCTGCTGCTGCTGTTTCTGCTGCTTCGTGCTGCTGCAGCAAAACCCTCAGATTTTGCTGCTGCAACGCCTGATAACACAGCACCAGTGGAGCTCCTTGCTGCTCCTTGCTGCTGCTGCTGCTGCTGCTGCTGCTGCTGTTGCTGCTGCTGCTGCTGCTGCTGGTGATGGTTTTGAGTGTTGTTTCTATGGTTTGTTTAATTTTGTTAGTGAGGTCCCTATACACCCCAAGCCTCTGCTGTCTTTGTCTTGCTTGTGCTTCCTGCAGCAGCATTCGGCTGTATGCATCATATAATATAACCACCAACTCTAATGCTAGTGAATTGCTGCTGCTGCTGCTGCTGCTGCTGCTGCTGCTGCTGCTGTTGCTGCTGCTGTTGCTGCTGCTGCTGCTGCTGCTGCTGGAGGTGGTTCCGCTGCTGCTGCTATTGCTGTTGCTGCTGTTGCTGCAACTCCCGCTACTCCCGCTGCTGCTACTCCCGCTGCTGCTGCTACTCCCGCTGCTGCTGCTGCTGCTGCTGCTGCTGCTGCAGCAGCAGGATATATTAGTGGTGGAGTGTATATACAGCTGAAGAGCAGCAACAGCCCGCAAACGAAATTCAGCAAAACGCCGCCGACGCAAAAAATGCAAACGGCGAACAGAAATACCAAAAGATGAATTTATAAATGATGAAAACACAGAGTCACCTGAATATAAAAAAAAAAAAAATAAATATATAAATAAATAAATAAATAAATAAAATATATAAATATAAATAAATATATAAATATATTAATAAGCTGTTTTGTTTTTTTTTTATTTGTTTATTTATGTGTTTATTGCGTATAGTTTATAAATACCAAAAGATGAATTTATAAATGATGCAAATACTGAGTCACCTGAATATAAAAAAAAATAAATAAATAAACAAATAAATAAACAAATAAATATATAAATATATACATATATAAATAAATATATAGATAAATAAATATATAGATAAATAAATATATAAATAAGTTGTTTTGTTTTTTTTATTTGTTTATTTATGTGCTTATTGCGTATAGTGTATAAATACAAAAAGAAGAAAACAAAACAAAATAAATAAATAAATATAAATAAATATAAATAAATATAAATAAATATAAATAAATATAAATAGATAAATAACAATACATATTTTTATTTATTTTTATTTATATATTGTTTTTTATTTATTTATATTTATTTATATTTATCTAAACAAAAATAGACAAGCAAACGAATAAAAATAAATAAATAAATAAAAAACAAAAAATAAACAAATAAATAAACAAATAAATAAACAAATAAATAAACAAATAAATAAACAAATAAACAAACAAATAAATAAATAAATAATAAATAAATAATAAACGAATAAAAAAAATAAGAAAAAAATAAATAAATAAAAATAAATAAATAAAAAATAAATAAAAAATAAATAAATATTTACTTTTCGTATTTTGTTGAGTCAGTTGTTTTAAGGCTTCATCCGCAGACAGCAAAATATCCATTCCCTCTTCTTTTTCTTTTTCTTTTTCTTTTTCTTTTTTTATTTTTATTTTTATTTGTTTTTGTTTTTTTATTTTTATTTCTTCTGTCTCCTCTTCTTCTGTCTCTTCTTCTTCTGTCTCTTCTTCTGTCTCTTCTTCTGTTTCTGTTTCTTTTTCTGTCTCTTCTTGATTATAATTTATATTTTTTTTCTTTTTTTTAATATTTACATCTGTCGTTGTCTTCATTTTTTTATTTATTTTTTTATTTTTATTTATTTCTTCTTCTTCTTCTGTCTCCTCTTCTTCTGTCTCTTCTTCTGTCTCTTTTTCTGTCTCTTCTTCGCTGTCTCCTTGATTATATTTTTTCTTTTTTTTGTTATTTACATCTGTCTTTGTCTTTGTATTTATTTTAATATTTTTATATATATCTTCTTCTTCTGTCTCTGTCTCTGTCTCTGTCTCCTCTTCTGTCTCTGTCTCCTCTTCTGTCTCTTCTTTTTCTTTTTCTTTATAAAAGCAAAATTCTTTGAGTGTTTTATATTCTGCTGCAGCAGCAGTAGCAGTAGCAGCAGCAGCAACTGCATATACACCCCGTTGGGGTGTATATACACAAAAACACCGCCAGAGGCAAACACCTATCTCCCTAATCACTCTTCTTGCTGCTGCAGCACCCCGCAGCAGCAGCAGCTTGCTGCTTATCATTCCTGCTTCTCTCAATGCAGCTAGTGCTGCTGCTGCTTCCTCCTCTCGCGGCTGCTGCTGCTGCTGCTGCTGCTGCTGCTGCTGCTGCTGCTGCTGCTGCAGCAGCTGAGATAGTTGCTGTGATACAGGCAGCAGCAACTCCAGTGCATACACCGCAGCTTGCATGTCTTCTTCTTCTGTTTCTTCTTCTTCATCTTCTTCTGCTGCTGCTGCTGCTGCTGCTGCTTCTTCTTCTTCTTCTTCTTCTTGCTGCTGCTGCTGCTGCTTTTGTTTTTCTTTTTTATTTTTATTTGTTTTTTCTTTTTCTGTGTTTGTATCTATTATATACGGCAGCAAGGAAAGAGAACATAAACTAACAGCAATAACATAAGCAGCAGCAACAACACCCGCTTGAATATGTTGCTGCTGCTCATCAGCAGCAGCAGCAGCAGGTCCTGCTGCTGCTGCTGCTGCTGCTGCTGCTGCAGCAGCAGCAGCAGCTAGAGCTGCACCCTCAGCAGCAGCAAAATAACAAAAAGAAAAAAGAGATTGCTTCTCTTTTATTTTCTCTTTTTCGCTTTCGGGAGCAGCAAGAAGACAGTTCAGCTCCACATACACCTTCTCGCTGCTGCTGCTGCTGCTGCTGCTGCTGCTGCTGCTGCTGCTGCTGCTGCTGCTGCTGCTGGTGAGGAGTTTTCCTTTGAGGCGCAGCGGTGCTGCAGCATCTCCCTCTGTTAGAGAAAACAGCAGCACCTGTGTCTGCTGCAGCTGCTGCAGCAGCTGCTGCGCTGCTGCTGCTGCTGTTGCTGCTGCTGCTGCTCCACCCTTAGTAAACAACTCAATGCTGCTGCTGCTGCTGCTGCTCAGCAACGAGCATATCTTTCCTCTTATATGACGACGAGCTGCCTCCGTGCTGCTGCTGCTGCTGCTGCTGCTGCTGCTGCTGCTGCCTTGAAGGGCAACAACAAACAACTCAGGCAGCTCCACATCCGCAAACTGCTGCAGCTGCTGCTGCTGCTGCTGCAGCTGCTGCTGCTGCTGCTGCTGCATGCCCTCTGGTGGTTCAGGGGGTTGGGGTTTTGGGAGATGCTTGGGGCTGATAACTGCAGCAGCAGCAGCGAATCCAACAAAAACAAAATTTTGCGGTGGCGCAAACCCTCATATTGCTGCACACACACAAACCCTAAACCCTAAACCCTAAACCCTAAACCCTAAGCCCTAAACCCTAAACCCTAAACCCCCTAAACCTTGAATAAACCTAAACCCTAGATATAAACAAAGACCTCGT
>NW_013569988.1:0-140 GCF_000499745.2 Eimeria mitis | reverse complement strand
ATAACTGCAGCAGCAGCAGCGAATCCAACAAAAACAAAATTTTGCGGTGGCGCAAACCCTCATATTGCTTAACACACACAAACCCTAAACCCTAAACCCTAAACCCTAAACCCTAAACCCTAAACCCTAAACCCTAAACC
>NW_013569987.1:10618-10955 GCF_000499745.2 Eimeria mitis | reverse complement strand
GCAGCAGACCACGCCACCCACAGGCTGCGAATCACCGCATCTGCTGCCACACACCACGCACCGTCAACGCGCATTGTCCTCCTCACTACACATCCCGGCGCCGCTACCCAGCACGCCCAATGCGCGCCGCCGCTCGAATATACCCACGTAACGCAAAATCACGGGAAAATAGATACACAGGCCACTGGGGCTGGACTATACACAACCCGTGAAAGTCAACACTTGATTCCACACACCATACAGACTAAACGCACCTTGGTGTTTTGTCTACACTTGTCCGTCCATATGCCCATTTGGCGCAATGCAGAAATGTTCCCTATCAGGCAACAAAAGCTCC
>NW_013569987.1:10402-10518 GCF_000499745.2 Eimeria mitis | reverse complement strand
CTTGATTCCACACACCATACAGACTAAACGCACCTTGGTGTTTTGTCTACACTTGTCCGTCCATATGCCCTTTTGGCGCAATGCAGAAATGTTCCCTATCAGGCAACGAACGCTCG
>NW_013569987.1:10166-10302 GCF_000499745.2 Eimeria mitis | reverse complement strand
ATACCGTGCACTGTGGGCGCGACTTGCCGCTGCTTATGCAGAATGCCCACTTCCATAACAGGTGAGCGCCTTTCTGACATCTGCTCCAAAATACCAACCCACGTCAAACCACAGCGGCCTCTAGACAGGTAACAAG
>NW_013569987.1:9860-10066 GCF_000499745.2 Eimeria mitis | reverse complement strand
TATGTAAATGCCCACTTCCATAACTGGCGAGCGCCGTTCTGACATCTGCTCCAAAATACCAACCTACTGCCAACCACAGCGGCGTCTAGACAGGTAACATTGTCCGCCATAAGCGCCTCCTGTTAACGCAACATCCCTACAACACTCGCCAACCCCCTTCACCTACCCTGCTCCTCCGTTTGCAAACGTCCGATTCCAAACACCAG
>NW_013569987.1:9484-9760 GCF_000499745.2 Eimeria mitis | reverse complement strand
AGCGCCGTTCTGACATCTGCTCCAAAATACCAACCTACTGCAAACCACAGCGGCGTCTAGACAGGTAACATTGTCCGCCATAAGCGCCTCCTGTTAACTCAACATCCCTACAACATCCACCAACCCCCTTCACCTACCCTGCTCCTCCGCTTGCAAACGTCCGATTCCAAACACCAGCAGCTTAGTGCTGACACACGCGGCAATCGGCCAACGTTCCGCAAACCACCGGTCTGTATAGACAGGCCACAGAAGCCGCCGTGCGCACCGTCTGTGTAG
>NW_013569987.1:9081-9297 GCF_000499745.2 Eimeria mitis | reverse complement strand
AGTCACCGCTGCTCCAAAATGCTGACGTAACGCAACCACGGAAGTGCATATACAGGCCAGAGGGCCGCCGTGCGCACCATCTGCGAAACACCACATTTCCTGCCACGCACAATACACCCTAAACGGGCATTGGCGTTCCCCTTCCCAACGCACTTCCCTCTACCTAACGGCCGCAACGCCGTCATTTTGCCCAGCGTGTAAACTTATCCCAAACTG
>NW_013569987.1:8464-8981 GCF_000499745.2 Eimeria mitis | reverse complement strand
CGTGCGCACCATCTGCGAAACACCACATTTCCTGCCACGCACAATACACCCTAAACGGGCATTGGCGTTCGCCTTCCCAACGCACTTCCCTCTACCTAACGGCCGCAACGCCGTCATTTTGCCCAGCATGTAAACTTATCTCAAACTGCCGGTGCGGCCAGACAGGCAGCACCACAAAACCCGACACATTTCTTTGCACACAGCATTTGCTAGTACCTACCGTGCACTGTGGGCGTGATTTGCGGTTACTTGTGCAAATGTTCACTTCCATAACTGGTGAGCGCCGTTCTGACATCAGCTCCAAAATACCAACCTACTGCAAACCACAGCGGCGTCTAGACAGGTAACATAGTCCGCCATAAGCGCCTCCTGTTAACTCAACATCCCTACAACATCCACCAACCCCCTTCACCTACCCTGCTCCTCCGCCTGCAAACGTCCGATTCCAAACACCACCAGCTTAGTGCTGACATACGCGGGAATCCACCGACGTTCTGTAAACTACCGGTGTCTATAC
>NW_013569987.1:8086-8364 GCF_000499745.2 Eimeria mitis | reverse complement strand
CCTCCTGTTAACGCAACATCCCTACAACATCCACCAACCCCCTCCACCTACCCTGCTCCTCCGCGTGCAAGCGTCCGATTCCAAACACCACCAGCTTAGTGCTGACATACGCGGCAATCCGCCGACGTTCCGCAAACCACCGGTCTGGATAGACAGGCCACAGAAGCCCCCGTGGGCACCGTCTGTGTAGCGCCACATCGACGACATGCTACACACCGTCGGCACAACGTCGCGCTCATTCCACTTACGTCCGTCCGCACGTTCATGGGCCTGACGGA
>NW_013569987.1:6751-7986 GCF_000499745.2 Eimeria mitis | reverse complement strand
CCTACAACATCCACCAACCCCCTTCACCTACCCTGCTCCTCCGCTTGCAAACGTCCGATTCCAAACACCACCAGCTTAGTGCTGGCACACGCTGCAATCGCCCAACGTACCGCAAACCACTGGTGTGTATAGACAGGCCACAAAAGCCGCCGTGCGCACCGTCTGTGTAGCGCCACATCGACCACAACCTGCACACCGTCGGCACAACATCTCGCTGATTCCGCTAACGTCCGTCCGGACGTTCATGGGCCTGACGGATAGAATCTGCTCTAGGGAAGCGCGCAGCGCAAACATCGGTGCTGTGTGTACAGACCGGCCGCAGCAGACCACGCCACCCACATGCTGGGATACACCGAATCTGCTGCCACACACCACGCACCGTCAACGCACATTGTCCTCCTCACTACACATCTCCGCGCCTCTACCCAGCAAGGCCAATAGTCACCGCTGCTCCAAAATGCTGACGTAACGCAACCACGGAAGTGCATATACAGGCCAGAGGGCCGCCGCGCGCACCTTCTGCGAAACACCACATTCCCTGCCACGCACAATACACCCTAAACGGACACTGACGTTCGCCTTCCCGACGCACGTCTGTTTACGTAACGGCCGCAACGCCATATGTTTGCCCAGGTGGCAAGCATATCTCAAACTGCCGGTGCGGCCAGACAGGCCGCACCACAAAACACGACAAATTTCTTTCTACCCAGCATCTCCTAATGCGTACCGTGCACTGTGGGCGCGATTTGCGGTTCCGTGTGCAAATGCCCACTTCCATAACTGGTGAACGCCGTTCTGACATCTGCTCCAAAATACCAACCTACTGCAAACCGCAGCGGCGTCTAGACAGGTGACATAGTCCGCCATAAGCGCCTCCTGTTAACGCAACATTCCCTACGACACCTACCAACCCCCCTCACCGACCGAGCTCCTCAGCATGGAAACGTCCGATTCCAAACACCACCAGCGTAGTGCTGGCATACGCTGCAATCGCCCAACGTACCGCAAACCACTGGTGTGTATAGACAGGCCACAGAAGCCACCGTGGGCACCGTCTGTGTAGCGCCACATCGACGACATGCTACACACCATCCGCACAACATCGCGCTCATTCCACTAACGTCCGTCCGCACGTTCATGGGCCTGGCGGATAGAAATTGCTCTAAGGCAACGGCGCAGCCCAAACACCGGTGCTGTGTGTACAGACCGGCCGCAGCAGACCACGCCACCCATAT
>NW_013569987.1:6358-6651 GCF_000499745.2 Eimeria mitis | reverse complement strand
TGGGATACAGCGTATCTGCTGCCACACACCACGCACCGTCAACGCACATTGTCCTCCTCACTACACATCTTCGCGACTCTACCCAGCAAGGCCAATAGTCACTGCTGCTCCAAAATGCTGACGTAACGCAACCATGGAAGTGCATATACAGGCCAGAGGGCCGCCGCGCGCACCCTCTGCGAAACACCACATTCCCTGCCACGCACAATACACCCTAAACGGACACTGACGTTTGCCTTCCCAACGCACTTCTGTTTACGTAACGGCCGCAACGCCATATGTTTGCCCAGGAT
>NW_013569987.1:5865-6234 GCF_000499745.2 Eimeria mitis | reverse complement strand
GTGTGCAAATGCCCACTTCCATAACTGGTGAGCGCCGTTCTGACATCTGCTCCAAAATACCAACCTACTGTAAACCACAGCGGCCTCTAGACCGGTTACAAGGTCCGCCATAAACGCCTTCTCTTAACGCAACATCCCCTACGACACCCACTAACCCCCTTCACCTACCCTGCTCCTCCGCCTGCAAGCGTCCGATTCCAAACACCACCAGCTTAGTGCTGGCATACGCGGCAATCCGCCGACGTTCCGCAAACCACCGGTCTGTATAGACAGGCCACAAAAGCCGCCGTGCGCACCGTCTGTGTAGCGCCACATCGACTACAACCTGCACACCGTCGGCACAACATCGCGCTGATTCCGCTAGCGTCA
>NW_013569987.1:1832-5765 GCF_000499745.2 Eimeria mitis | reverse complement strand
GCATACGCTGCAATCGCCCAACGTACCGCAAACCACTGGTGTGTATAGACAGGCCACAGAAGCCACCGTGCGCACCGTCTGTGTAGCGCCACATCGACCACAAGCTACACACCGTCTGCACAACATCGCGCTGATTCCACTTACGTCCGTCCGGACGTTCATGGGCCTGGCGGGTAGAAACTGCTCTAAGGCAACGGCGCAGCGCAAACACCGGTGCTGTGTGTACAGACCGGCCGCAGCAGACCACGCCACCCACAAGCTGGGATACAGCGTATCTGCTGCCACACACCACGCACCGTCAACGCACATTGTCCTCCTCACTACACATCTCCGCGCCTCTACCCAGCAAGGCCAATAGTCACCGCTGCTCCAAAATGCTGACATAACGCAACCATGGAAGTGCATATACAAGCCAGAGGGCCGCCGCGCGCACCATCTGCGAAACACCACATTCCCTGCCACGCACAATACACCCTAAACGGACAGTGGCGTTCGCCTTCCCAACGCACTTCTGTTTACGTAACGGCCGCAACGCCGTCATTTTGCCCAGGATGCAAGCATATCTCAAACTGCCGGTGCGGCAAGACAGGCCGCACCACAAAACACGACAAATTTCTTTCTACCCAGCATCTCCTAATGCGTACCGTGCACTGTGGGCGCGATTTGCGGTTCCGTGTGCAAATGCCCACTTCCATAACTGGTGAGCGCCGTTCTGACATCTGCTCCAAAATACCAACCTACTGCAAACCACAGCGGCCTCTAGACAGGTAACATTGTCCGCCATACGCGCCTCCTGTTAACGCAACTTCCCTTACAACACCCACCAACCCCCTCACCGACCGAGCTCCTCCGCGGGCAAACGTCCGATTCCAAACACCACCAGCGTAGTGCTGGCATACGCTGCAATCGCCCAACGTTCCGCAAACCACTGGTGTGTATAGACAGGCCACAGAAGCCCCCTTGGGCACCGTCTGTGTAGCGCCACATCGACGACATGCTACACACCGTCGGCACAACATCGCGCTCATTCCACTTACGTCCCTCCGCACGTTCATGGGCCTGACGGATAGAATCTGCTCTAGGGAAGCGCGCAGCGCAAACACCGGTGCTGTGTGTACAGACCGGCCGCAGCAGACCACGCCACCCACTGGCTGCGAATCACCGCGTCTGCTGCCACACACCACGCACCGTCAACGCGCATTGTCCTCCTCACTACACATCTCCGTGAGTTTCCCCAGCAAGGCCAATAGTCACCGCTGCTCCAAAATGCTGACGTAACGCAACCATGGAAGTGCATATACAAGCCAGAGGGCCGCCGCGCGCACCATCTGCGAAACACCACATTTCCTGCCACGCACAATACACCCTAAACGGACACTGACGTTCGCCTTCCCAACGCACTTCTGTTTACGTAACCGCCGCAACGCTGTCATTTTGCCCAGGATGCAAGCATAGCTCACACTTCCGGTGCGGCCAGACAGGCCGCACCACAAAACCCGACAAATGTCTTTCTACCCAGCATCTGCTAATACATACCGTGCACTGTGGGCGCGACTTGCCGCTCCTTATGCGAATGCCCACGTCCATAACTGGTGAGCGTCGTTCTGACATCTGCTCCAAAATACCAACCTACTGCAAACCACAGCGGCCTCTAGACAGGTAACATGGTCCGCCATAAGCGCCTCCTGTTAACGCAACTTCCCTTACAACACCCACCAACCCCCTCACCGACCGAGCTCCTCCGCGTGCAAACGTCCGATTCCAAACACCACCAGCTCAGTGCTGGCATACGCTGCAATCGCCCAACGTACCGCAAACCACTGCTCTGTATAGACAGGCCACAGAAGCCACCGTGGGCACCGTCTGTGTAGCGCCTCATCGACGACATGCTACACACCGTCCGCACAACATCGCGCTCATTCCACTAACGTCCGTCCGCACGCTCATGGACCTGACGGCTAGAATCTGCTCTAAGGAAACGACGCAGCTCAAACACCGGTGCTGTGTGCAGGTACAAGGCCGAATCAGCGTTTGCGTTTGCATGGCACGCTAGGAGCTTGTATCCAAACGCCAGTCGCACAGTTGTGTCTTGGTCGGACTCTGCTCACCTTCTGGGTTATGCCGCACTAAGCGTCGTTTCAAACAAGACTGCAGAGTCCCTGCCTAAATTAGTACGAGCGAAACATCCTCATCGCCAGTCAACCGGCAAACGCTGACGCCAGTCAGATCGAACACTGCACGTCCTTTCCTCTGCAGTGGGCTCCGCAACAAAACTTGTCAAAGCACTCAAGCCGCTCAGCGCNCACTGCACGTCCTTTCCTCTGCAGTGGGCTCCGCAACAAAACTTGTCAAAGCACTCAAGCCGCTCAGCGCAGGTGGCTGCCGGTGATCACGCCTTACACCGAGTGCAAACATGTTGGCTTACGGTTGCAGCTACAGCGTGACTGTTTCGCAACACTAGCGCACCCGCTGCGGCACCGAAGCATTTGTGAAATAAACATCTCGTTATGTGTGATGGATCGCTCATATACCACCGACGTGCCGCTTGAAACACGTCAAAGCCCATGCTAATCAACGGCACCCATGCAGCTGAAGAGCAAACGCGCAACTGCAACAGGCCGTCAAAGCCAGATAGTTCCGCAGAAACGCTCCCCATCTGCCTCTGCTCCCTCGGCATTGTGCACGACATCGTTGCAGCGGGAAGATTTTCCACAGCAGCGAATGCCTCCAGAATGCTCAGCAAGTTCACATTCGGCGCCCCCACACACGCTGCCACAAACTATAGCGCACACGACTAGCTCTGCCTGAGGGTCGTCTCACGGCCAGCATTACCCTCCGTTCCACAAGCTATCCATGGCACAATAAGCAAGCGTGACGCGGCCATCTCGCGTCAACACCGCGCAGATACAGGAAGCTAATCAGACTCCACAAACACCATGCCTGCGGCGTCGCCGACTTCAATGCAGAAACAAAGGCTGTCAGTAGCGCAGTAGGCTACGTAGTCTTCGGTGCTGATGAAAAACGTCTACGCGGGCGAAGCTACCTTTGGCAAGCCAGTTGCGGAAGCCGAAAGTATGGTTGAGCTTTCTAACACTGGGATTTGCACGCCACTACGCCACAATCTCAATGATGCTGTTCGTGGTGGTTTACATCTAAGTGTCCATTCAGTTGCTTTCAAGTGCAGGGTGACACGCATCATCGCTGCATAAAGCTTTGCAGGTCTGCTACGCAGGGTTACCACAGAGAAGCTGCTTCACTTGGCAGCCACCACACGCGTCCGCATCCACACATACCTCACAACGGTTGGCATGCGGGACGCTTTTGCATACCATTGGAAGGCTGGAGCAACAACAGCAACTTGCCCGGCGACACGAAGCACCGTAGGCATCAATGCCGCACTATACTCTTTTGCCNTGCTGTATCCGCGCATGCATACTGTTATCGCGATGCGAGGTGGTAGCGGCTGGCCTCAAAGCCAGAATAGTTATCCGACATAGCCGGTAGTTTCGCGATAAATAAAGTTATCGGGTATTGTTATATGTTAGCGCACCTTCTAAGAGGAGTTTAAACGTAGCTCACCTGCAACGATTTGCAGGGCTTCCTGCCCTACCTATGGTCGCAAAAGGCGCAGAAATGTCTTACTGGAGTCTTGCCCCCATCCTCCATGCAAAAGCATGTAACGTATCATCTACAAGCAAGAAACCAAAATCCAAGCAAAAGGGGCAGCGGCAAGGAGAGACAAGGCCGAATCAGCGTTGCCTGCCCAGACTTCTGAGGCTCGTGCGAAGGGATATGGATACGCCTGCTTACCTCTGGCACACACAAACATCAACTAACGCAAGTGCGTCGCTCAGCAGAAATGCTGCTGTGGGCAGCACGCAGGGGCTTTTCGCCTCGCATACCAAGGCTTTATTCCCCTGTAAGCAGCGTCCA
>NW_013569987.1:603-1737 GCF_000499745.2 Eimeria mitis | reverse complement strand
CCATACGGCTAGAGACATATTTAGTACGAAAGCTAACCGTGTTACCGCGAGATACATCGCCGTCCCTGCCTTGCAGTCTTCCTATCTCCCCCCATTCAATGTCTCTCACAAGGCACACCTGCTGCCCCACTTCTGCGACTACCATACCTTCAAAAAAAAACCGCATTTGCTGCATGTAGGACGGACTGAACACGGCTCTATTGAACTAGGCAAGCATTTGCCTGCCCAAAGCCAGGGCCCAATACGTTCAACATCGGACTGTCCACAGACAGACTGCATGCATGCAACGCGAATTCACATTGCAGACCCAAGCCTAATTCACCCTCAACATAGCCATTGCGATGCCACGCTGTGAAACCACCCGCATTCCGCGTCAAAGCATTAAGCTTGGACGTTGTGCAGGTAGCAACGGCCACTGAAGGGAGCAATACTGAAACGTGCGCCTCGCTTGGCTACTTCGCTAGCAGAGTTCCCAGGGTGCAGGTAGTGTTGCACTTAGCCTTTCCTCGTCCTTCTGATCCTGGAGCGTCCCACGAGTAGATGCATAACTATTACGTAAGCCACGAAAGCATCCCCCACACACCAGAGTCCGTCTCACCTTTGATTTCTTCGAAACACCTCCCAGCCACTGTCTGTCAAAAGGTGTGCTAAGCTCTAGTGCCTCGCTCGCACAAAAACGCTGCAATGGCTGTGATATCTTGTACTTGAGCGGGCTGGTGTCGTACTCCCTGGGAATCCGGAAAACGTGCCCACCCCTTCCTCATCGCTGACACGTGCTGCATGTATGAGATACTGACACTAGCTTTATTGAACTAGGCAAATATTGGCCCGCACAAAGCCAGGGCCGAATACATTCCGTTTCGGCGTTTCAACGCATATGCGCTCTAAACTAAACGAGCACCAAGCCAACTCAGACTGCAGGCGCAAGCCGGAACCACGGCCAACACTGCGATGCATAAGCCACGCTGCGAAGCCTCCCGGTCTCCTGAGTGCACGAAAACAACAAGTCTTTATGTCGTCCACTTAAAAACGAGCACGCAAGCAGCAATACTAGAGCATGGCCAAGCTCTCGCGCAACAGTCGTTCTGATTACAGCGCGAAACCTCCCAATTACAAAGCGCGCTCGGCTAAACT
>NW_013569987.1:0-559 GCF_000499745.2 Eimeria mitis | reverse complement strand
AGTGGCAGCCGTTTCAATACACGAATGTGAAGAGGTGGTCGGCATTTCCAAACGCCAGTGTCTATCGCTGCCTCGCAATCCCAACTGCCCGCGCACTTCCTGCACCATGGAATCAGTGCGCAATACAAGCTCCACTGTAAATATTTCTTGCGCCAGTCCCCTTTGCGCTGATTGTGGTCGCCGCGCGTCGGCTGCACCGGAGTGCCACAAAACAGCCAATATAGTGGATGTTCTGAACAAACCTCTCGAGCTAGTCTAAGCGTGCACAGGTGGAACTGCAGGAATGGCAAAAGCGAAAGATTCACCAGGCGTGGCCAGCTCCATTCTACAAACCACATGCCCAACAATGAACCTTGTTCACGCAGGGACAAAATATCCATAAGACCGTCACCAGGCGCTTGACACCCTGCTGTTCGCGTTGGCTCAGCAGTGCAATCGCGTACACGACAGCAAGCCTCGAGCCGTTGCAGTCAGAAAACCGCAAAAACTGCCACGAGTCCACATACAAGGATACTGCACGCTTGCATGTGAATGTATATACTTGTTAGCAGCCTAACAC
>NW_013569986.1:6620-6761 GCF_000499745.2 Eimeria mitis | reverse complement strand
TGTGTATGTGTATTTAGGGGGAGAAGGATCGATGGGTATAGAAGAGGAGACAGCAGCAGCAGCAGGAGATACAGCAGCAGATGCTGATGCAGCAGCAGCAACAGCAGCAACAGCAGCAGCAGCAACAGAAGAAGAATATAG
>NW_013569986.1:5818-6520 GCF_000499745.2 Eimeria mitis | reverse complement strand
CAGAAGCAGCAGAAGCAGCAGCAGCAGCAGCAGCAGCAGCAGCAGCAGCAGACAACGAAATACCCTTTATAGATGAAGAAGAAATGCAAAAGGATCTGCAAGACTCCTTTCCTAGACTCAGAGAAACTAAACCACATGCTGTTCAACGTAAACCCTAAACCCTAAACCCTAAACCCTAAACCCTAAACCCTAGAGTATAGAGTATAGAGTACCACATGCTGTTCAACGTAAACCCTAAACCCTAAACCCTAAACCCTAGTTTAAGCCTAAAGCCTTGACGAAGAGAAACTAAGCCACATGCTGTTCAACGTAAACCCTAAACCCTAAACCCTAAACCCTAAACCCTAAACCCTAGTTAAACCCTAAACCCTTGAGGAAGAGAAACTAAACCACATGCTGTTCAACGTAAACCCTAAACCCTAAACCCTAAACCCTAAACCCTAATTTAACCCTGAACCCTTGAGGAAGAGAAAGTAAACTACACGCTGGGCAACGTAAACCCTAAACCCTAAACCCTAAACTCTAAACCCTAAACCCTAATTTAACCCTAAACCCTTGAGGAAGAGAGAGTAAACCACACGCAGTGAAGAGTAAACCCTAAACCCTAAACCCTAAACCCTCGGTCACTTGTGTTTGACATTTTTGTTTGCATTCTTTTACTTTTTATTTATTTAATTTATCATTTAATTTGTTATTTGTTTG
>NW_013569986.1:5546-5718 GCF_000499745.2 Eimeria mitis | reverse complement strand
CAGGTAAAGGAGAAAAGACGAGCGGTGTTTCAGGTGTACATGCAGCTGCTGTATCTGCTGCTGCGTTGATCTCTTTGTCTTTGTCTTTGTTTATATTTGGTATTTAAAAGCCCCAATATATGCATGCAACAGCAGCAGCAGCAGCAGCAGCAGCAGCAGCAACTGCAGCAGC
>NW_013569986.1:3609-5446 GCF_000499745.2 Eimeria mitis | reverse complement strand
TATTTTATTTTATTTTATTTTATTTTATTTTATTTTATTTTATTTTATTTTATTTTATTTTATTTTGTGTCTCCTCAGGCCGCCACGTAGAGCAAGACATCAGAATGACAGGTGCGGGGTTTAGGGTTTAGGGTTTAGGGTTTAGGGTTTAGGGTTTAGGGTTTAGGGTTTAGGGTTTGAATGCAAGAGCTATACAGCAACTTCTTCTTTGTCTGTGCTGTGTTTTCTATGCAGAGGCTCTAAGGACTGAAGGTAAGATTTGAGGGTTTAGGGTTTAGGGTTTAGGGTTTAGGGTTTAGGGTTTGTTGTGAGACCCAGTAGCAGCACAGATACACCATTTAGGGTTTAGGGTTTAGGGTTTAGGGTTTAGGGTTTAGGTTTTAGGGTTTGTTGTGAGACCCAGTAGCAGCACAGATACATCATCTAGGGTTTAGGGTTTAGGGTTTAGGGTTTAGGGTTTAGGGTTTGGTGTTTGTGTGCAGGTAAAGGAGAAAAGACGAGCGGTGTTTCAGGTGTACATGCAGCTGCTGTATCTGCTGCTGCGTTGATTTCTTTGTCTTTGTCTTTGTTTATATTTGGTATTTAAAAGCCCCAATAAATGCATGCAACAGCAGCAGCAGCGGCAGCAGCAGCAGCAGCAGCAGCAGCAACTGCAGCAGCAGCAGCAGCAGCAACTGCAGCAGCAGCAGCAGCAGCAGCAAGAATTACAGTAGGAGAAAGAACAACAACAACGAATATTGCAGCAGCAACATAAAAAGCAGCAACACTAGCAGCAACAGCAGCAGCAACAGCAGCAGCAGCAGTAGCAGCTGCTGCTGCTGCTGCAGCAGCAGCAGCAGCAGAAAGAATGAAGATTATATAAGTTGCGTTTACTTGCACGCAAATTTGTTTATTATATAAATATATTTTAGTTGTTTAGGATATTTATTTATTTGTGAGGTGTATATACACCCGAAAAAACAACAAATAAAAAACAAAGAAACAACAAAAAAAAACTAACATTCTTTATTTATTATACTTTATTTTATTTCTTTTGTTTTTGTTTTTGTCTTTTTTTTTTATTTCCTCTTTTTAGTTTATAAAATAAAATAAAATAAAATAAAATAAAAATAAAATAAAATAAAATAAAATAAAATAAAATAAAACCACATAGAGAGACAGTTGCGGGGGGTCTCCTCTGCTGCCCCCCACAAATAAATTAATTAAATAATTAAATAAATAAAAAAAAATAATATTTAGTATAAATTAATATATTTATATTTATAAAAAAATAAATATTTTTTATTGAGTTTGTATATATAGAAAGTAATTTATAAATATATATTTTTTGTATTGATCGATTGACTGATACAAAAAAAAGTAAATAAATAAAAATAAATAAACTAATAAATATTTATTATTTATTTGAAATATATTATTTTATTTATTTATTTTAATTAAATAAATTAAATTTATTTATTTATTTATTTATTTATTTATTTATTTATTTATTTATATTAATTTAGTTTTATAAGAAACAGATCGACACAGTGATCGTTGGGTGCTCAGCTGTATATTTGTGTGCATTTTTTTTTTTGCATAAAGATTGAAATTACTAAATAAAATAAAAATAAAATAAAAATAAATTTAATAATTAAATATATTCAAAAAAATAAATTAAAATAAACTTTTTCTCTGCTGCTGCAGGCTGCACCGCTCAGGTGTATAGGCAGCTCGGGGGGCGGGCGGGCGGGGGTTGCTGCTGCAGCGGTAGCTGGGGTGTATATGCAGCTCAAATCTATGAAACATTTGTATAAAAAAGAGGAAAAAAAGAAAAATAATTTAAATTAAATAAGAT
>NW_013569986.1:2691-3239 GCF_000499745.2 Eimeria mitis | reverse complement strand
CTTATGCTCGAAACCCTAAACCCTAAACCCTAATAAACCCTACCCCTCCCCATCTCCCTCTTCTTCTTCTGCTGCTGCTGCTGCTGCTGCTGCTGCTGCTGTTGCTGCTGCTGCTGCTGCTGCTGCTGCACCAGGCAAGAGATTCTATTATGCGTCGTATTCCTAACGAAATAATTGGTAGAACCATCAAAGAGAATGAGCTGTATCTGCAGCAGCACCCCCGCACCCTGCTGCTGCTGCAGCAGCTGCAGCAAGACTTCCGTGCAGCAGACAAAACCCTCGTCACCCCCATAGAATGTCATCATACTGGGGGCCCCCAGGGGGCCCCCTCATGCCAGGGGGCCCCCCAGGGGGGCCCCCAGGAGGGGGGCCCCCAGGGGGGGGGCCCCCAGGAGGGGGGCCCCCAGGGGGGGGCCCCCTGTGGCTGCTGCTGGGCTTGTGAGGAGAAAGATGCAGCAGTATGGAATAATGTATTTCTGAAAGAAGTTATAAAAAAGAAAAAGTTTATCGATGAAATTCCCTGGATGTTAGCTGAGGTTTATCTCTAT
>NW_013569986.1:689-1002 GCF_000499745.2 Eimeria mitis | reverse complement strand
TGATAAAGTATAAACCCTAGATTATTTATATTTATACAGAAAGAAACACAATTATGTATGAGGGTTTAGGACTTAGGGTTTAGGGTTTATGTTTTAGGGTTTAGGGTTTAGGGTTTAGGGTTTGTGATGTAGGACATTAATATATCTCGTTTTGGGTTTAGGGTTTAGGGTTTAGGGTTAATTCTTTCTGCTTTCACTTCTATAAACGAGGGTTTACAAACTAGGGTTTAGGGTTTAGGGTTTACAAACTAGGGTTTAGGGTTTAGGGTTTGTGTTGCAGGATCCATGTATATCTCGTTTTGTTTCTTTATTG
>NW_013569986.1:411-589 GCF_000499745.2 Eimeria mitis | reverse complement strand
ATTTACAAAAAAAATGGAGACAGGAGACACCTCTTGTTATTTTTAAAGGAGATATGAACTATAGAAGGCTTATTGGTTTGTTTCTTTTTCTTTTTCTTTTTGTTTTTGTTTTTGTTTTTGTTTTTGTTTTTGTTTTGTTTGTTTGTTTTGTTTGTTTATTTGTTTTTCGTGTTGTTCT
>NW_013569986.1:0-311 GCF_000499745.2 Eimeria mitis | reverse complement strand
CGTTTATTTATAAAAGAAAAAAAACTAATTCTTTCTGCTTCTGCTGTCTCTGTTTATCCTCTTGAGCTGCGGAGACAGCCGAAAGATTTACAAAAAAAATGGAGACAGGAGACACCTCTTGTTATTTTTAAAGGAGATATGAACTATAGAAGGCTCATTGGTTTGTTTCTTTTTCTTTTTCTTTTTGTTTTTTTCTTTTTGTTTTTGTTTTTGTTTTAGTTTTGTTTGTTTTGTTCTTGTTTTTTTTTGGTTTTTGTTCTGTTGTTTTATCTGTTTTATTTATTTTTTTATTTATTTTTTTTTTTATATTT
>NW_013569985.1:32032-32309 GCF_000499745.2 Eimeria mitis | reverse complement strand
GCAGTTGCAGCATTACGACTACGTATCCCCTGAAAGCAGCAAAACCCCTTTTCTTTTTCTTTTTTTTTTTCTTACATTTTTTATAATAAGAACCAAAACAGGCAAAGTAATAGCCAACTCTTTTCTAGGGTCGGGGGGGCAGCAAACGTGGCAGAGGGGAACGCTCCCCCGCAGCTCTATAGCGGGGGCCCCCAGCTCTTTATCTTCTTTCTTTAGTATCCATCCTCCTTGCCCTTCTCTCTCCGCCCAGAGCTGCAGGGGGTGTGATCTACACGCA
>NW_013569985.1:30999-31864 GCF_000499745.2 Eimeria mitis | reverse complement strand
ATATATATATATATATATATATATATATATATATGTACCCGATACAAATACAAAACTAAAAATATATGCATGCGTGCATGCATGCATGAGAGTTAAAGAGCCACGAGCAACTGAGATTCAGGTGTATGTACACCCCACGTATTCAGCTGTACGTACCCCACGCTATTTAAAACGGAAATATATCCCGACTGAAACTCAGGCAGCATTGTTAACCTGAACCTTCTGCTGCTGCTGTTGCTGCTGCGGCTGCTGCTGCTGCTATTTGCTGCTGCTGCTGCTGCTGCTGCTGCTGCAGGTTTCCACTGCAGCTGCCGCCGCTCGATCCGGTTGTTGCTGTTCGCTCCTGCTGCTGCTGCTGCTGCTGTTACTGCTGCTGCTGCTGCTGCTGCTGCTGCTGCCTGCTGCTGCACTGGAAAGCCACACTACCGTGTTGCGCGTATAGACCCTGCCGCCTCCTTTTCCTCCCCCCAAAGATATATTTTTGTGTTTACTTCATTTCTCTGAAAATAAAAATTAATTTGTGGAGGATAAGACGACTCACATTCAACAATTCAGAATTCAGGTTTCAGGTTTCAGTATTCAAGTTTCAGGTTTCTCGGTGGAAACCCGGGGGGGTTTGGGGCGGTAACTGCCGAGATTTCGCTGCGATCAAAGCCAAAATATAATAAATAAATACAAAAAAAACAAAAAATATAATTATTTTTTAATTTTAATCATGGGAAACACCCGTTTCAGCATGCAGCTCACCACGCGCATGCATGCATCCAGCAGCCTCGAATCTGCTGAGCGGGCGGTTGCTTTCAGTTCGTTTTTTTTAATATTTCATCAATTGCAATTAAAAAAGTTTTTTTAAAATATATTATTA
>NW_013569985.1:29431-30881 GCF_000499745.2 Eimeria mitis | reverse complement strand
TTTTTTTTTTTTTTTTTTTTTTTTTTTTTTTTTTTTTTTTTTTTTTTGTGAATTCAAAACAACGAAATAAATACAAATATATTACTTATTATCACTGAAAACAAAATAACAACTTGTCTAGGGTTTAGGGTTTAGGGTTTAGGGTTTAGGGTTTAGGTTTGAGTTCGTTTGTCTGTATACATTGACAGAGTTTCTTATAGAGTATGAATTGTTTTAGTCTTATATAGATTAATTTATTTCTTTATTTTAATTTATTTATTTATTTTATTTTATTTATTTATTTATTTAATTTAAATAAAATAAATAAAAACAATTAAAACCACCGCCAGCAGAAATTAAAATTTTTCGTTCAACTTTTCTGTTTGCTGCATAGAAACATCGACGATTCTTTTTTCTTTTTTTTTCTTTTTTTTTTTGTTTTATTATAATATAATATATAATTATATTAATTATTTAATCGTTATGTTGAAATATAATAATATAATGCATGCATTCTATCACCAATTCCTGATGGTTATACGATGCATGCTACTGGGGCAGCAGCAGCAGCAGCAGCTGCTGCTGCTGCTGCTGCTGCTGCTGCAGCTGCTACTGCTGCAGCTGCTACTGCTGCAGCTGCTACTGCTGCAGCTGCTGCTGCTGCAGCAGCTGCTGCTGCTCTTGCAGCAGCAACTGCTGCTGTTGTTGCCTTGCTTAAGAAGATAAGAGGTCAAGAGCTGCTGCTGCCGCTGCTGCTGCTCTTGCTGCTGCTGCTGCTGCTGCTGCTGCTGTGTAGCCCCAACAGACTCAGCCAGGGAGCAGCCTGCGGGGTTTGTGCTTCTTGCTGCAGCAGAGCAGCAGCAGTAGCAATGTCGTGCGGCCTCGTTATCTTCATATTGTCTCCGGTTGTCTGCAGCACCACAGCTGTATGTACACCGTTTGGCGGTGGTGGAGCTGCTGCTGCTGCTGCTGCTCCTGCTGCTGCTGCTGCTGCTGCTGCTGCTGCTGCTGCGAGACTTGGTCGGTGCTCTGCTCTTTCAGGACCTGCTGCAGTTGTTTCTGTTGTTGCTGCTGCTGCTGTTGCTGCTGCTGCAGGCAGCAGCTGCAGCAAAGACACATCGTCTGTTATGCCCTGGAGGGTATATTCTATGTTCTGAATCCGCCGCTGCAGCAGCAGCAGCTGCTGCAGCTGCTGCTGCTGCTGTTGCTGCTGCTCCTGTTGCTGCTGCTGCTTGGAGTAGTCTTTGTGCTGCTCCAACAACGGTTGCTGCTGCTGCTGCAGCTGCTGCAGCTGTTGCTGCAGCTGCTGCTGCTCCTGCTGCAGCGCGAATAACTCTGCGTACGCCTGCAGCAGCAAATCCAGTCTCACCACCTGCAGCAGCAGCAGCAGCAGCAGCAGCAGCAGAAGACACAGAAGTTGCAAATGAAGAAGCAGCAGTTCCATCAGCTGCAGCACCTGCAGCAGCAACAC
>NW_013569985.1:28644-29331 GCF_000499745.2 Eimeria mitis | reverse complement strand
CTGCGTACGCCTGCAGCAGCAAATCCAGTCTCACCACCTGCAGCAGCAGCAGCAGCAGCAGCAGCAGCAGCAGCAGCAGCAGCAGCAGAAGACACAGAATTTGCAAATGAAGAAGCAGCAGTTCCATCAGCTGCAGCACCTGCAGCAGCAACAGCAGCAGATGCAGCAGCGGCAGCAACAGCAACAGCAGTGACAGCAGCAGAGGCAGCAACCACAGCAGCAGCAGCAGCAGCAGCAGCAGCAACTCACCTGCGGTGTCTGTGCAACAAGAGTTTCACTCCGCTGCAGGTGTACATACACCCCAGCCTGGGGGCTGCCTAGCTTTATTGTGTCTGCTGCTGCGCCACACAGAGCAGCAGCACCGCCTGCTGCTGCAGCAGCAACTGCAGCAGCTGCTGCTGCTACAGACATGCACGGACGGGCAGCGTCATGCACCACCACATACACATTGCTTGGCTGCTGCTGCTGCTGCTGCTGCTGCTGCTGCTCTGGTTGTTGCTGCCGTTCGTTCTGCTGCAGCAGCTGCTGCTGTTGCTGCTGCTGCTGCTGCTGCTGCGTGAGAGCATGCAGGAAGTAAAGCGCTCGCTGTCTGCGGGCTGCAGGTGTGTTGGCGCTACCACCGAGCTGCTGCTGCTGCTGGTGCTGCTGCTGCTGCTGCGGCTCCTGCTGCTGCTGCTGCCCTTGCTC
>NW_013569985.1:27201-28544 GCF_000499745.2 Eimeria mitis | reverse complement strand
CACACAGAGCAGCAGCACCGCCTGCTGCTGCAGCAGCAACTGCAGCAGCTGCTGCTGCTACAGACATGCATGGACGGGCAGCGTCATGCACCACTACATACACATTGCTTGGCTGCTGCTGCTGCTGCTGCTGCTGCTGCTGCTCTGGTTGTTGCTGCTGCTGGTTCTGCTGCTGCTGCTGCTGCTGCTGCTGCGTGAGAGCATGCAGGAAGTAAAGCGCTCGCTGTCTGCGGGCTTCCGGCGTGTTGGCGCTACCACCGAGCTGCTGCTGCTGCTGCTGCTGCTGCTGCTGCTGCTGCTGCTGCTGCTGCGGCTCCTGCTGCTGCTGCTCCCCTTGCTGCTGCTGCTGCTGCTGCTGCTGCTGCTGCTGCTGCTGTATAAGATGCATGCACAAGGCTTCTAGGCCGAGCCACACCGACTCAAAGCGCTCACCTCCTGGCTCTGCGAATATGAATTCACATACTTGCTGCTGCTGCTGCTGCTGCTGTTGCTGCTGCTGCTGCTGCTGCTGTTGCTGCTGCTGCTGCTGCTGCTGCTGAAATCTCTTAAATAGAGGGTAGAATCTGTGTCTGTATTTGGGGGGTACCAGCAGAACCATGACGTGGGGGCCCCCTGGGGCCCCCATGTTGTTGCTGCATCCTGCGTTGCTGCTGCTGCTGCTGCTGCTGCTGCTGCTGCTGCTGCTGCTGCTGCTGCTGCTGCTGATGAAAGACAAGAGCTTTGCTGCTGAGATAGAAGCAGCATCCGCCCCCTGCAGCAGCAAACGAAACTGCTTCGGTTGGGGGCCCCCACAGCGGCGCCCGAGGCCCCCTGCTAGCAGCAACACACCCAGGCGGATGCCACCTGCTGCTGCTGCTGCTGCTGCTGCTGCTGGCGCTGCTGCTGGTTCTGCTGCTGCTGGAGTTGCTGCTGCGGGTTGTTGTCGTGCTGCTGCTGCTGCAACTGATGATGGTGATGCACAGGTAGGGGATGCTGCTGCTGCTGCTGCTGTTGTTGTTGCTGCTGTTGCTGTTGTTGCTGCTGCTGCTGCATCTGTTGGTGTAGCCAGGATCGTTCGTGCTGCTGCTGTTGCTGCTGCCCCCGAAGTTGCTGCAGCTGCTGCTGATGGTGGCGGCAATGCTGCTGCTGCTGCTGCTGCTGACCGATCGCTGCTGCTGCCGCTGCTGCTGCTGCTGCTGCTGCTGCTGCTAAGAAGCGATGAGGTGAGGGAGAGGCCCCTGCGCTCCCCCCTGGCGGCGACAGCAGAAGCAAACGGCAGCAGCAGCAGCTGCAGCAGCAACAGCAGCAGCAGCAGCAGCAGCAGCAGCGGTGCTGCAGCGGACCTTGATGCTGTAGACATATCT
>NW_013569985.1:26343-27101 GCF_000499745.2 Eimeria mitis | reverse complement strand
GCTGCTGGAGTTGCTGCTGCGGGTTGTTGTCGTGCTGCTGCTGCTGCAACTGATGATGGTGATGCACAGGAAGGTGATGCTGCTGCTGCTGCTGTTTTTGTTGCTGCTGCTGCTGTTGTTGCTGCTGCTGCTGCTTCTGTTGGTGTAGCCAGGAGCGTTCGTGTTGCTGCTGCTGCTGCCCCCGAAGTTGCTGCAGCTGCTGCTGATGGTGGCGGCAATGCTGCGGCTGCTGCTGCTGGTGTTGCTGCTGCTGCTGCTGCTGCTGGCCGATCGCTGCTGCTGCCGCTGCTGCTGCTGCTGCTGCTGCTGGTAAGAAGCGATGAGGTGAGGGAGAGGCCCCTGCGCTCTCCCCTGGCGGCGACAGCAGAAGCAAACGGCAGCAGCAGCAGCAGCTGCAGCAACAGCAGCAGCAGCAACAGCAGCAGCAGCGGTGCTGCAGCGGACCTTGATGCTGTAGACATATCGTATACATGCCTAGGGGCCCCCTCAGGGGCCCCCAGGGAGGAGACGTTACACACACAAACCCTGCTGCTGCTGCAGTTGCTGCTGCAGTTGCTGCTGCTGCAGTTGCTGCTGCAGTTGCTGCTGCTGCAGTTGCTGCTGCAGTTGCTGCTGCTGCAGTTGCTGCTGCAGTTGCTGCTTCAGTTGCTGCTGCAGTTGCTGCTGCAATTGCTGCTGCAGCCGTTTGGGGTGCAGTTGCTGACCCTGCAGTTGCTGCTGCACCTGCGCTGCTCTTGCTGCTGCAATGCCGGCACTCG
>NW_013569985.1:25910-26243 GCF_000499745.2 Eimeria mitis | reverse complement strand
ACTCTGTCTTCTAGGGCCCCCCTACCAATGGTACAGGCGAAGGGGCCCCCCCGGGTGGGGGGGGCCCCCCCAGGGGGCCCCCAGGGGCCCCCGGGGGCCCCCCAGGGGGCCCCAGCGAGGGGCCCCCCGGTATCAGCAGCTGCGTTGTTTATAGACTGAAATAAATAAATAAATGATTTATATTTTCGTGTAGAAAGAAGAAGCAGCACAGGCTGCTGCAGCTGTAGAGGTTGGGCTTGAAACAAGTGCGAGAGCAGCAGCAGCACCAACAGCAGCAGCAGCAACTGGCCCTGTTGATTTCAACAGCAGGCACTACAGATGGAGGAGCAGCAG
>NW_013569985.1:25595-25810 GCF_000499745.2 Eimeria mitis | reverse complement strand
GCCCCCTCAGGGGCCCCCAGGGAGGAGACGTTACACACACAAACCCTGCTGCTGCTGCAGTTGCTGCTGCTGCAGTTGCTGCTGCAGTTGCTGCTGCAGTTGCTGCTGAAGTTGCTGCTGCAGTTGCTGCTGCAGCCGTTTGGGGTACAGTTGCTGACCCTGCAGTTGCTGCTGCACCTGCGCTGCTCTTGCTGCTGCAATGCCGGCACTCGTGC
>NW_013569985.1:24529-24664 GCF_000499745.2 Eimeria mitis | reverse complement strand
CAGCAGCAGCAGCAGCAGCAGCAACTGAATTGGTGCCGCTGCCGTCGGCTCTCCCGCAGCTTCGCAGCTTTGGGCGTCGTGTCTTCGCCGCAGCACGCGCAGCAGCAGCAGCAGCACCAGCAGCAGCAGCAGCAG
>NW_013569985.1:23755-24315 GCF_000499745.2 Eimeria mitis | reverse complement strand
GCAGCAGCAGCAGCAGCAGGGGGGGCAGCAGCAGCAGCAGCAGCAGGGGGGGCAGCAGCAGCAGCAGCAATAAGAGGGATAACTGTAATAGCAGTGAGGAAAACAGCAGCAGCAACAACAGCAGCAGCAGCAACAGCAGCAACAGCAGCAGCAGCAGCAACAGCAGCAGGAGCCCTGATAGCCAAGACGCAAGTCACAACAGGGAGGAACCTGCAACGGCAGCAGCAGCAGCAGCAGCAGAAGCAGATTCAGCAGCAGCAGCAGCAGCAGCAGATCCAGCAGCAGACGCAGCGGATGCAGCAACAGCAGATACAGCAGCAGCAGCAGCAGCAGATACAGCAGCAGCAGCAGCAGCAGGTTCTGCTGCTGCTGGTATAAATGTGATAGTGTTGTATCCTTGGGATTTTGCTGCTGCAGTGGAGTGCTGCTCGCTGCTGCTGCTGCATGCAGAGACAGGGGAGCCCATCAACCCGCTGCTGCTGCTGCAGCAGCAACAGCAGCAGCAGCAGCAACAGCAGCAGCAGCAGCAGCAAGAGTGCAAACACCCCTGCATGCAGCCC
>NW_013569985.1:23249-23655 GCF_000499745.2 Eimeria mitis | reverse complement strand
AGCAGCAGCAGAACCACCACCACCACCACAATCAAGCAACACAACTGCAGCAACAGCAGCCCCAACAACACCAGCAGCAAAAGCAGAAGCAGCAGCAACAGCAACAACAACAGCAGCAGCAGCAGCAGCAGCAGCAACTGAATTGGTGCCGCTGCCGTCGGCTCTCCCGCAGCTTCGCAGCTTCGGCCGTCGTGTCTTCGCCGCAGCACGCGCAGCAGCAGCAGCAGCACCAGCAGCAGCAGCAGCAGCAGCAACAGCAGCAGCAGCAGGAGCAGCAGCAACTCGCCGTGTAGGGGCCTCTTTTGCTGCTGGTTTATGGGGCCCCTCGCTGCCCTTTGTTTGTCTCTTTCTTTACGGCGGCCGCTGCTGGACCCGCCTCGGCCACCAGCTCTGTCTTCACTCACCA
>NW_013569985.1:21731-22247 GCF_000499745.2 Eimeria mitis | reverse complement strand
CTGCTGCTGCTGCTGCTGCTGCTGTTGCTGCGGCGGCTGCCACCAACCACTTCAGCACAAACACGCAAACGTAACGGCAGCAGCAACAGCAGCAGCAACAGCAGCAGCAACAGCCGCAGCAGCAACAACAGCAGCAGCAGCAGCAAAAGCAGCGGCAACGGCAGCAGCAACAGCAGCAGCAGATTCAACGAAAGAGGCATCAGCAGCTGCACCGCCAGCAACACCGGCAGCAGCACCTGCTGCAACAACAGCAGCAACAGCAGCAACAGCAGCAACAGCAGCAGCAGCAGCAGCAGTAGCAGCAGCAACACTAGAGTCAGCTGCATTAACAGCAGGAGCAGTACGAGCAACAGCAGCAGCAGCAACAACAACCACCATCAAGAACAGCAGCAGCAGCAGCTGCAGCAGCAACAGCAGCAGCAGCAGCAGCAGCAACATAGGGAGAAGCAGCAGCCAGCTGCAGCTCTATAAGCACCACCACCACCACCACCACCGGCAGCAACAACTTGTGTAAGC
>NW_013569985.1:21390-21631 GCF_000499745.2 Eimeria mitis | reverse complement strand
AGTTGAGTGCTGCTCGCTGCTGCTGCTGCATGCAGAGACAGGAGAACCCATCAACCCGCTGCTGCTGCTGCAGCAGCAACAGCAGCAGCAGCAGCAGCAGCAGCAGCAGCAGCAAGAGTGCAAACACCCCTGCATGCAGCCGTGCAGCACAGTGGCTCCCAGTCGGAGCCTTGGGGTGTACATACACCTGAAAAAGCTAGGGTGTAGGGTTCGTTCTGCTGCTGCTGCTGCTGCTGCTGCT
>NW_013569985.1:20640-21290 GCF_000499745.2 Eimeria mitis | reverse complement strand
GTCTCCTTTTGTCTCTGTTTTGTTTTTGTTTGCTTTCTCTGTGTGCAGTTTATTTGTCTCCTTTCTTTATTTGTCTCCTTTCTCTTTCTATTTGTCTCCTTTCTTTATCTATTTGTCTCCTTTCTTTATCTGTCTGTCTCCTTTCTTTATCTATCTGTCTCCTCTCTTTATCTACCTGTCTCCTTTGTCTTTCTATCTGTCTCCTTTCTCTCTCTGTCTGTCTCCTTTCTTTATCTATCTGTCTCCTTTCTTTGTCTGTCTGTCTCCTTTCTCTCTCTATCTGTCTCCTTTGTTAATCTATCTGTCTCCTTTCTTTATCTATCTGTCTCCTTTCTTTATCTATCTGTCTCCTTTGTCTTTCTATCTGTCTCCTTTCTCTCTCTATCTGTCTCCTTTCTTTATCTATCTGTCTCCTTTGTTTATATGTCTCCTGCATGTGTCTCCTTTCTCTTTCTTTCTGTCTCCTTTCTCTGTTTCTCTTTACCTGTCTCTCTTTTTATCTGTTTCTCTTTGTATCTGTCTCCTGTTTTTTCTTTTTTTTCCTTTCTGTCTCTCTCCGTCTCATCTTTCTCCTTGTATCTGTCTCCTTCTGTTTTCTTTTTTTCCTTTCTGTCTCTTTCTGTCTCCTTTCTCTGCTTGTATCTGTCTCT
>NW_013569985.1:19971-20540 GCF_000499745.2 Eimeria mitis | reverse complement strand
CTGTTTTCTTTTTTTCCTTTCTGTCTCTTTCTGTCTCCTTTCTCTGCTTGTATCTGTCTCTTTTTTTTTTCTTTTTTTCTTTTTTTTCTATAGAGGTAAAAATATGTAAAAAGGAGACTCATCTGTCTCTCTTTGCTTTTGGGTGTCTCCTTTTTCTGTTTCTCTTTCTATCTGTCTCCTTTTTTTTTCTTTTTTTCTCCTTTCTGTCTCTTTTTGTCTCCTCTTTCTTTTTATATATATCTCTATCTGTCTCCTTTCTTTTTTTTCTTTCTATAGACGTAAAAATGGGGCAGCAGGAGTCACATGTCTCCGTTTTGCCTTCGGCTGTCTCCTTTTTCCGTTTCTCTTTGTATCTGTCTCCTTTTTTTTTCTTTCTTTTTCCTTTCTGTCTCTTTTTGTCTCTTTCTGTCTCCTCTTTCTCTCTATATATCTTTCTGTCTGTCTCCTTTCTTTCTTTTTGTTTTTATAGAGGTAAAAATGGGGCAACAGGAGTCACATGTCTCCGTTTTGCCTTCGGCTGTCTCCGCTGCTGACGTTCGTCTCCGCCAGCGAAATAAAAAAGAAACCAC
>NW_013569985.1:19626-19871 GCF_000499745.2 Eimeria mitis | reverse complement strand
TCTCTTCCTTTGGGGTGCAGACTGCTCCGCCTCTGCTGCAGCACTGGCCCTCCCCCTGGAGCTGCCTCCTACAGCAGCAGCAGCAGCAGCAGCACCAGCAGCAGCAGCACCAGCAGCAGCACCAGCAGCAGCAGCAGCAGCAGCAGCAGCAGCAGACGAGGGGCTTTCTCCCCCCACGCTTGGAGAGCCGCTGCGTTTGGTCCTTCCCAGCAGAACAAAACCAGCAGCAGCAGCAGCAGCAACAG
>NW_013569985.1:17367-18379 GCF_000499745.2 Eimeria mitis | reverse complement strand
CTAAACCCTCGTTAAGTAATTTCAGCTGCGCAGCAGCAAAAAGAAACAAAACAAATCAGCAGCAACGCCAAGGGGCCCTCAAACCCTCGTTGGGGGGGCCCCCGGACCCTGGGGGCCCCCAAAAAGAAAAAAAAGAAAGAGGGGGCCCCCAATAAAGAAAAAAAAAGAAAAAAAAAGAGAGAGGGGGGCCCCCCAAGCGAAGAAAAGAAGAGAGAGAGGGGGCCCCTAAAAGAAAAGAAAAGAGAGAGGGGGGCCCCCCGCTTACTTTGGGGGCCCCCCTGAGGGGGTGGGGGCCCCCGCAGCTAGAAGCAGCAGGAACAGTCAAAGGGGCAGTCGGGTGTACCCCCCCCCTGGCCTGCAGCAGCAGCAGCAGCAGCAGCAGCAGCAGCAACAGCAGCAGCAGCAGCAGCAGCAAACGCAGCAGATAGTATAGGAGAAATGCACACACTTGCTGCAGCCCCTATCAGCAAAAACAGCAGCAGATGCAGCAGCAACAGATGCAGCAGCAACGACAGCAACAGCTGCAGCAGCAACAACAGCGGCAGCTGCTGCTGCTGCTGCAGCAGCAGTAACGGGGAGCAGCAGCAGAACGATTGCCGCAGCAACTCCAGCCGCCACAAATGACAGACGTGTTAGGCAGCAGCAGCAGCAGCAGCAGCAGCAGCAGCAGCAGGGAGAGCAGCAGAAAGTGCATTAGCAAGAACAGCAGCAAGAGCAGCAGCAGCAGCAGCAGCAGCAGCAGCAGCAGCAGCAGCAGTACCTATTTTCAGCTCTTCTAGGGTGTATACGGGGAGGCCATCAGCTGTCCTTCTCCTGGGGGTTGCTGCTGCTGCTGCTGCTGCTGCTGCTTCTGCTTCTTCTCGCTGCCTCATGCGTCTTTCTTTCTTCCTTTGCTGCTGCAGTTTCAGCTGCTGCTGCTGCTGCTTCTGCTGCTGCTCTTGCTGCTGCTGCTGCTGCTTCTTTGCTGCCTTCAGAGGAGCGAACAGAGCCTCAATATCTTGCTTGCTGTTGC
>NW_013569985.1:16589-17267 GCF_000499745.2 Eimeria mitis | reverse complement strand
GCTGCTCTTGCTGCTGCTGCTGCTGCTTCTTTGCTGCCTTCAGAGGAGCGAACAGAGCCTCAATATCTTGTTTGCTGTTGCTGCTGCTGCTGCTGCTGCTGTTGCTGCTGCTGTTGTTGCTCTTGCCCTTGCTGCTGTTGCTGCCTGCTGCTGCTGCTGCTGCTGCTGCTGCTCGTGGCTGCTGGCCACCTGCAGCAGCAGTTTGCTGCTGCTGAAGCAGATGCTGCTTCTTCCTCTTCCTTTGTTTCTGCTGCTGTCTCTGCTCTGTGGGCCCCTTGGCCCCCATTGCTGCTGCTGCTGCTGTTGCTCTTAGTTTGTTGCTGCTGCTGCTGCTGCTGCTGTTGCAGCGGTTGCTCCTGCTCTTATTGCTGTTGCTGTTGCTGCTGCTGCTGCTGCTGTGCTGATGCTACAGCATCAGAAGAGCTCTGCTTGACTTATCCCTTTTGCTGCTGTTTCTGCTGCTGTTCCTGATGCAGCTGCTGCTGCAATCATTGATGCTGCTGCTGCTGTTGCTGCTGCTGGCTGCTGCTGCTGCTGCTGCTGCTGCTGTATATATTTGTGCTGCAGTTTAAAAACAAAATCAATACGAAGAAGACAAGACAGCAAACAATTCCTTTAATCCATACGCGGGCTCTAGGTCCCCCCAGCTGCTGCTGCTGCTGCTGCTGCTGTTGCTGC
>NW_013569985.1:16369-16489 GCF_000499745.2 Eimeria mitis | reverse complement strand
CAGCAGCAGCAGCAGCAGCAGCAGCAGTACCTATTTTCAGCTCTTCTAGGGTGTATACGGGGAGGCCATCTGCTGTCCTTCTCCTGGGGGTTGCTGCTGCTGCTGCTGCTGCTGCTGCTG
>NW_013569985.1:15609-16269 GCF_000499745.2 Eimeria mitis | reverse complement strand
CAGCAGTTTGCTGCTGCTGAAGCAGATGCTGCTTCTTCCTCTTCCTTTGTTTCTGCTGCTGTCTCTGCTCCGTGGGCCCCTTGGCCCCCATTGCTGCTGCTGCTGCTGCTGCTGCTGTTGTTAGTTTGCTGCTGCTGCTGCTGCTGCTGCTGCTGTTGCAGCGGTTGCTCCTGCTCTTATTGCTGTTGCTGCTGCTGCTGCTGCTGCTGTGCTGATGCTACAGCATCAGAAGAGCTCTGCTCGACTTATCCCTTTTGCTGCTGTTTCTGCTGCTGTTCCTGCTGCAGCTGCTGCTGCAACCATTGATGCTGCTGCTGCTCTGCTGCTGGCTGCTGCTGCTGCTGCTGCTGCTGTAGATATTTGTGCTGCAGTCTAAAAACAAAATCAATAAGAAGAAGACAAGACAGCAAACAATTCCTTTAATCCATACGCGGGCTCTAGGTCCCCCCAGCTGCTGCTGCTGCTGCTGCTGCTGTTGCTGCTGCTGCTGCTGCTGCTGCGTTGGGGTCGGGGGCCCCACACAAGGGAGCAGCAGCAAAGAGGGCCTCTTAGATTAAAATAAATTAATAAAGTCAATAAACAACTCAAATGATGATTTATTCTAGCAGCAGCAGCAGCAGCAGCAGCAGCAGGAGGTCAAGAGCAGCAGCAGCAGCAGCA
>NW_013569985.1:14575-15509 GCF_000499745.2 Eimeria mitis | reverse complement strand
AAAGAGGGCCTCTTAGATTAAAATAAATTAATAAAGTCAATAAACAACTCAAATGATGATTTATTCTAGCCGCAGCAGCAGCAGCAGCAGCAGCAGCAGGTCAAGAGCAGCAGCAGCAGCAGCAGCTGCTGCTGCTGCTGCAGCAGCAGCAGCTGAGAACCAGAGAGCAGCTGCGTAGAACGAGCAGCAGACAGCAGTGGTAGAGTTGAGTTTCATTGAATATAGAAATAAATAAATTAAATTGTTTTGTTTGTTCTTCTTTCTTTGTCTTCCTGCAGCAGTGCTGCTGCAGCAGTTACTGCTGCTGCTGCTGCTGCTGCTGCTGCTGCTGCTCTCTGGGGCCTCCTGCTGCAGGGTCTCGGAGCTGAGCTGCCTGTACACCCCAGCAATTTAATTAAAATTTAATTAAAAATAACAATTAAAAACACAGATCAATCAGCAGCAGCAGCAAATACCCCATCCTGCTGCAGCAGCAGCAGCAACAGCAGCAGCTGCTGCCACAGCAGCAGCAGGTCAACGAGACCAGCAGCAAACGCAGCAGCACACCCAAGCAGCAGCAGCAGCAGCAGCAGCAACAGAAGCAGCAGGATCAGTAGTAGCAGCAGTAGTAGCAACAGTATTAGCAGTAGCAGCAGAACCAGTAGCAGCAGCAGCAGCAGCAACAGCAACAGCAGCAGCAGCAGCAGCAGCTGCAGCAGTTGGGTGTCCATTGGATTTTGACCGAATCTTTGAGTCTCCGCGACGTATGTAGCAGCAGCAGCAATAGCAGCAACAGCAGCAGCAGCAGCAGCAGCAGTAACAGCAGCAGCGACTGCAGCAGCAGCAGCAGCATCGGCTGCAACAGCAGCAGCGGCTGCAGCAGCAGCTGCTGCTGCTCTCGCTAATGCTGTAAGGATCTAAGTTGTCTCCGGCAACAGCAGCAGCAACAGCAGCA
>NW_013569985.1:14352-14475 GCF_000499745.2 Eimeria mitis | reverse complement strand
GCAGCAGCAGCAGCAGCAGCAGCAACAGAAGCAGCAGGATCAGTAGTAGCAGCAGTAGTAGCAACAGTATCAGCAGTAGCAGCAGCAGCAGCAGCAGCAACAGCAGCAGCAGCAGCAGCAGCA
>NW_013569985.1:13915-14252 GCF_000499745.2 Eimeria mitis | reverse complement strand
GCAGCTGCTGCAGCAGGTGCAACAACAGGTGCAGCAGCAGCAGCAACAGCAGCAGCAGCAGCAGCAGCAGCAGGTGCTGCCGCAGCAACAATGGAGTCGACAGCATCAGCAGCAGCTGCTGCTGCTCCTGCTGCAGCGGCAGCAGCACCACCAGATCCTTCTGCATCAGGGGCGATGAAAGAAGCAGCAGCAGCAGCACCAACGACTGCAGCAGCAGACACAGCAGCAGCAGCAGACACAGCAGCAGCAGCAGCAGCAGCAGCAGCAGCAGATACCAGCCTGCTGCTGCTGCTGCCCGAGCTACCCATTAGCCCCCCAGTAGAGCGATTGCAGAACA
>NW_013569985.1:13317-13657 GCF_000499745.2 Eimeria mitis | reverse complement strand
GCAGCTGCTGCAGCAGGTGCAACAACAGGTGCAGCAGCAGCAGCAACAGCAGCAGCAGCAGCAGCAGCAGGTGCTGCCGCAGCAACAATGGAGTCGACAGCATCAGCAGCAGCAGCTGCTGCTCCTGCTGCAGCGGCAGCAGCAACACCAGATCCTTCTGCGTCAGGGGCGATGAAGGAAGCAGCAGCAGCAGCACCACCAACTGCAGCAGCAGACACAGCAGCAGCAGCAGACACAGCAGCAGCAGCAGCAGCAGCAGCAGCAGCAGCAGCAGCAGATACAAGCCTGCTGCTGCTGCTGCCCGAGCTACCCATTAGCCCCCCAGTAGAGCGATTGCAGA
>NW_013569985.1:12347-13217 GCF_000499745.2 Eimeria mitis | reverse complement strand
CTGCTGCTGCTGCTGCCCGAGCTACCCATTAGCCCCCCAGTAGAGCGATTGCAGAACAGCAGCAGCAGCAGCAGCAGCAGCAGCAGGAGCAGCATCAGCAGCATCAGCAGCAGCGTCAGCAGCAGCACAACGAGCAGCAGCTGCTGCAGCAGCAGGCGTAGTATTTACAGCAGCAGCAAAAGAGATTGCTGCTGCAGCAGAGGGGGCCGCCCCGCCTTCTTCTCTGTTCCTATTCTTTCTGCTGCTCCCCCAAAGCCTCCTCCTGCAGCAAAACCTCCTGCTGCTGCTGCTGCTGCTGCTGCTGCTGCTGCAGCAGCAGCAAAACCTCCTCCTGCTGCAGCGAAACCTCCTCCTGCTGCTGCAGCAAAACCTCCTCCTGCTGCTGCAGCAAAGCCTCCTCCTGCTGCTGCAGCAAAACCTCCCGCTGCTGCAGCAAAGCCTCCTGCTGCTGCTGCAGCAGCAAAGCCTCCTCCTGCTGCTGCAGCAGCAAAACCTCCTCCTGCTGCTGCAGCAGCGAAACCTCCTCCTGCTGCAGCGAAACCTCCTGCAGCAGCAGCAGCAGCAAAACCTCCTGCTGCTCCGGCAGCAGCAAAGCCTCCTGCAGCAGCAGCAGCAGCAAAACCTCCTGCTGCTGCTGCGCCTCCGAGTTCAGCTGCTCCTCCTGCAGCAGCAAAGCCTCCTGCTGCTGCAGCAGCAAAGCCTCCTGCTGCTGCAGCAGCAAAGCCTCCTGCTGCTGCAGCAGCAAAGCCGCCTGCTGCAGCAGCAGCGAAGCCTCCTGCTGCTGCTGCTGCTGCAGCAAAGCCTCCTGCTGCTGCAGCAGCAAAGCCACCTGCTGCAGCAGCAGCGAAGCCTCCTGCTGCAGCAGCAGCA
>NW_013569985.1:10472-12247 GCF_000499745.2 Eimeria mitis | reverse complement strand
CTCCTCCTGCTGCTGCAGCAAAACCTCCTCCTGCTGCTGCAGCAAAGCCTCCTCCTGCTGCTGCAGCAAAGCCTCCTCCTGCTGCTGCAGCAAAGCCTCCCGCTGCTGCAGCAAAGCCTCCTGCTGCTGCAGCAGCAGCAAAACCTCCTCCTGCTGCAGCAGCAGCAAAACCTCCTCCTGCTGCAGCAGAAGCGAAACCGCCTCCTGCTGCAGCGAAACCTCCTGCAGCAGCAGCAGCAGCAAAGCCTCCTCCTGCAGCAGCAGCAACAGCAAAGCCTCCTGCAGCAGCAGCAGCAGCAAAACCTCCTGCTGCTGCTGCGCCTCCGAGTTCAGCTGCCCCTCCTGCAGCAGCAAAGCCTCCTGCTGCTGCAGCAGCAAAGCCTCCTGCTGCTGCAGCAGCAAAGCCACCTGCTGCAGCAGCAGCGAAGCCTCCTGCTGCTGCTGCTGCTGCAGCGAAGCCTCCTGCTGCTGCAGCAGCAAAACCACCTGCTGCAGCAGCAGCGAAGCCTCCTGCTGCTGCTGCATCTCCACCCCCCAACGCTGCAGCAGCAGCAGCAAAACCTGCTGCTGCAGCTCCTCCTGCTGCAGCAAAGCCTCCAGCAGCAGCAAAGCCTCCAGCTGCAGCAGCAGCAAAACCCCCTGCTGCAGCAGGCGCTAAACCTCCTCCTCCTGCTGCTGCTGCAGCACCAGCTGCAGCAGCAGCTGCGGCCTCAGAAGGCGATGCTGCAGGTGAATAAGAAAGGGTTTAGGGTTTAGGGTTTAGGGTTTAGTGTTTTATATTTGTGTTTATTTTTTTTATTTGTTTATTGATATCCCCTGTCTGTGTATTCCTTCATTTCTCTCTTCGAGTCTACTTATCTTACTTCTGAGGGTTTAGGGTTTAGGGTTTAGGGTTTGTGTCTCAGGGCGTCGCATGTTAGTGTTTAGGGTTTAGGGTTTAGGGTTTAGGGTTCAGGGTTTAGGGTTTGTGTTTCAGGGCGTCGCATGTTAGTATTTAGGGTTTAGGGTTTAGGGTTTAGGGTTTGATTTTCAGGGCGTCGCCTGTTAGTGTTTAGTGTTTATTGTTTATTGTTTAGGGTTTAGGGTTTAGGGTTTAGGGTTTAGGGTTTGTGTTTCAGGGAGTCGCGTGTAAGTGTTTCGAGTTGAGGGTTTAGGGTTTATTGTTTATTGTTTAGGATTTAGGGTTTAGGGTTTAGGGTTTGTGTTTCAGGGCGTCGCATATTAGTATTTAGGGTTTAGGGTTTAGGGTTTAGGGTTTGTCTTTGAGGGCGCTTAGGGTTTAGGGTTTAGGGTTTAGGGTTTAGGGTTTAGGGTTTGTGTTTCAGGGGGCCGGGTGTTAGTGTTTCGCGACGAGCAGCCGCAGAAGATGTTTGAGGCTTTTGCTGAGGGCTCCTCGAGCCGCGCTGCTGCGCTGCTGGCTGCTCAATCCCGTAAACCCTAAACCCTAAACCCTAAACCCTAAACCCTAAACCCTAGGTTTGAAACCCTAAACCCTAGATTCTAAACCCTAGGAATGTTACATACATTGATGCGCGCACACGTCGCTTCTCTACTGAACAGAACCTCCCCTTTTTGCTTCTTCATACACAAGGGTCTAGGGTTTAGGGTTTAGGGTTTAGGGTTTAGGGTTTAGGGTTTAGGGTTTAGGGTTTAGGGTTTACAGAGGGAGCCTGCGGAGACGAACCCACTATATCTATCCGCGCCACGGAGCCCCCCCCCCTCCCCATCCAGCAAGGAGGAGACAGAAACCCTGCTCTGCTCACTGCGCAGATCCG
>NW_013569985.1:4188-9188 GCF_000499745.2 Eimeria mitis | reverse complement strand
CTAAACCCTAAACCCTAGACGGTTGATGTGTGTATGCGACAAAACCGCTCGCATTGAATCCAAGTGTTAGCAGTTGCTGCGGGCGGCTACAGCTGAACACGCAAAACCCTAAACCCTAAACCCTCGTAAACCCTAAACCCTTTTTTGTGTGCTGGGGGGTTTTGTTGTTAGGCTTTGTATTCTTATCTTCTGGCGAAGAAATTTTATTTGATCTGCGGAAAGGAACCGCTGCAGGGGGAGATGGTCAGTTGCAAGGCTCTGAGGGTTTAGGGTTTAGGGTTTAGGGTTTAGGGTTTAGGGTCTAGGGTTTAGGGTTTAGGTGTATTGGGTTGTGTATCTTAGCATGGTTGCATTTCTTCCTTGGTTTTATATACCTTCCTTAATGTCTAGGGTTTAGGGTTTAGGGTTTAGGGTTTAGGGTTTAGGGTTTGTGCAGGTACCGGAGTTGTTGCTGCTAGCCAAGTGTTGTGGTTTGGTGGGGTCGGTGGTTGAGGGTAGGGTTTACCTCGATGAGCTGCGGCTGCTCGTAGAAAACTCCTTAAACAAAGCAGCAGCAGCAGCAGCAGCAGGAGGAGCAGCAGCAGCAGCAGGAGCAGCAGCAGCAGCAAAAGGAGCAGCGCCGCAGGCCGCAACTGTACGTACACCCCAAACCCTCGTAAACCCTCATAAACCCTCGTAAACCCTCATAAACCCTCATAAACCCTAACAGCAAACCCTGAAACAACAGAGACAGATACTTACACGGCATAAACCCAGTAGCAGCAACCAACCAGCAACCCTCATACCCATAACATCCAGGACCTAAATCTAGGGTTTAGGGTTTAGGGTTTAGGGTTTACGCAGGGGCCCTGTATTTCTTGCGAGCCGCACGTGCTCGCCTCCATCGTCTGCTCCCTCGCGGATTTGTGTAGCCTTTATAGACTGCCGCAGCTAGCAGCAACATACTTTCAACAGTAAACCCTAAACCCTCATAAACCCTAAACCCTCATAAACCCTAAACCCTCATAAACCCTAAACCCTCATAAACCCTAAACCCTCATAAACCCTAAACCCTTGGGTTGATTGAAAAGAGAAAACCCTAAACCCTCTCCCCCAGGCGTAAACCCTCACCAATCCGAACCCCTTCCCGCTTCCACCTAAAAATATAAAACCCCACATATATATTTATTTATTAATTTATTTATTTTTTTTTGTTTTTTTTTTAGTTATGTTTCTCTCTGCCGCCGCATATACAGCTCAGACCCTCTGGCTGTTTCAGACGCGCTGGGTGTTGCTGCTTTGCATTTTTTTCGGAGCCGGGATTTTGCTGCTGCGCTGCTGCTGCTGGAGGAGATGCTGCAGCAACGAACACAAACCCTAGGCGACGCAGAAACCCTAAACCCTCATCCTAGGGTTGCTGATGTTCACGCTAATATTGGGCTTGTACTCAGACTTCTAGGTACTTACAACACACAAACCCTAAACCCTAAACCCTAAACCCTTAAAAATATTTACACCGACGAACATAAACTGAACCTAAACCCTAAACCCTAAAAACCCCGTAAACTATAAACCCTTAAAGGCCCTTAAACCCTAAACCCTAAACCTTAAATGACCCTTAAACCCTAAACCCTAAACCCTAAAAAACGCTCAAACCCTCACACCAGCACTCTCTCATTTGCAATATGTCCTAAACGGAATAGACTCGACTAGGTTTTATACAGTTGGTGGATCGAGGGTTTAGGGTTTAGGGTTTAGGGTTTAGGGTTTAGGGTTTTGAGGGTTCAGGGAGGCCCGCCGATGCTTTCCCCCATCTGCTGACTGCGCTGGATATGCGCATGCGCATCCACCAAACCCGCGAGTGCGAGCCAGTACAAGTGAGGGTTTAGGGTTTAGGGTTTAGGGTTTAGGGTTTAGGGTTTAGGGTTTAGGGTTTGGGGTTTCATGCGTGTGTCTTATGCGTGAAGATGAATGCCACTGAATGTTAAGAAAAAAATTCTGATTTTTTTTCTACTTTTATCGAGGGTTTAGGGTTTAGGGTTTGTGATATATTATCTCTAGGGTTTAGGGTTTAGGGTTTAGGGTTTAGGGTTTAGGGTTTGTGTATAGGATTTGGTGCTGGCTCTGGGGTGTATACAACACCAGGGGGGGAGACTGAGAGAGGCCCTGGAGGCGTATAGAGAGGTTTATACTTTTCGCTGCAAGGGTTTAGGGTTTAGGCACCCCGATACCCTCACAGTGCAGCAGCTGCTCCTTATGGTAAACCCTAAACCCTAAACCCTAAACCCTAAACCCTTATTTAGTGTCGAGGGGAGGATGATGATGACGATACTTAGTTATACCCTCTGGCGATACTTTTTACAGAAATTAGGGTTTAGGGTTTAGGGTTTAGGGTTTTATCGTTTAGGGTTTAGGGTTTAGGGTTTAGGGTTTAGGGTTTAGGGTTTGTAGCATGGTGTATGCATGATCAGCTGGAGGCGGATCTAAAGAAGGCTGTATATAGAAAGGAGGGTTTAGGGTTTGACGATGAGGGTTTACTGCCTTTATATAACATCGAGGAGATAAGAAAAAAAGAAATAAATAAACTGGGGGCCCTTCCCTCTTCTCTCCAGCATGAATTCGCTCCTTCGCTTGAGGCCTTCAAAAGACAACAAACTGCAAAAGGTAGGGTTTAGGGTTTAGGGTTTAGGGTTTAGGGTTTAGGGTTTAGGGTTTAGGGTTTGGGGGGTTAGGGTTTAGGGTTTGGGGGGTTAGGGTGTAGGGTTTAGGGGGTTAGGGTTTAGGGTTTCGGGGGTTAGGGTTTAGGGTTTGGGGTTTGGGGGGTTAGGGTTTAGGGTTTAGGGTTTGGGGTTTAGGGGTGGGTAGTTAGTACTGACATGATGGTGTTTAGAAGGGTTTATGGTTTAGTGTTTAGGTTTTATATATTGGTTTTCCGTCTGCACATATATTTGCGTACAATAAACAAAAGACAATCTAGGGTTTAGGGTTTAGGGTTTAGGGTTTAGGGTTTNTTATTAGGGTTTAAATATAACAAAACCCAAAACCCTTTTTATTCTATCGCCAGAAAGAAAACCCTCTATGGAGAAGAATGGCGGTCTATGATGATCCCTTCATGCGCTGTATTGCCCTATGTCTCCGTCGTCGTCACCGGTAAACCCTAAACCCTAAACCCTAAACCCTAAACCCTAAACCCTTGGCAATGTACTGGGAACGCTAAACCCTAAACCCTTGGCTCTGTACTGGAAACACTAAACCCTAGATTCTAAACCCTAGATTCTGAACCAAAAGCTGTGAACTCTATGCTGTAAACCCTAAACCCTAAACCCTCGACCCTATACTGTAAACCCTAAAGCATAAACCCTAAACCCTAATCCATAATTTCTAAACAATAAACCCTATACTGTAAACCCTAAATCCTAAATCCTAAATTCTAAATTCTAAACCCTGAACGCTATACTGTAAACCCTAAACCCTAAACCCTGAACCCTATACTGTAAACCCTAAACCCTAAACCATAAATTCTAAACCTTAAACCCTAAACCGTATACTATAAACCCTAAAAACTAATGCACCATAAACCATACATTTCTTAGGTTTTACGAGGGTTTACGAGTGTTTACGAGTTCTTCGAGGGTTTCCGAGGGTTTACGAGGGTTTACGAGGGTTTAGGGTTTGTGTATCAGGTCCCGACACCCTGGAGCTGGCCGCAGCGCACGAGTTTCAGCAGTCTTTGTGTGTGGATAGGCCGCTGCTGCCTATAATAAATTTACCTAGGGTAGAGGGAGGGTTTATAAATATAAGAGAAGGGGAGCCGCAGGCTGAGGTTAGTGCTGCTGCTGCTGCTTTGTTTTCTTCTTGGGGTGTACATACACCCCAGGTGACCCCAGAAGGAGATGTTTATAATACAGAGGATAGAATACCGCCAGATATACATTTGTTTCTCCCCCTTGTTGACGATCAAACCCTAAACCCTATTCTAGGGTTTAGAGGTAAACCCCTCATGCTACCAAACCCTGCAGTCTTTCACGCCATCGTACTACCCGCCATGATTCAACAAGAAACACAAACCCTAAACCCTAAAACCTCCGCCAAACCCTCGCCACTTGACGGTAAACCTGGAACACATACACGGAACACAAGCAGGGGCTAGGGGTTAGGGTTTATTGGGGTTTATGAGGGTTTATGAGGGTTTATAAGGGTTTGTGAGGGTTTATGAGGGTTTATTAGGGTTTATGAGGGTTTATTGGGGTTTATGAGGGTTTATGAGGGCTTATTAGGGTTTATGAGGGTTTATGAGGGTTTATGAGGGTTTATGAGGGTTTATTAGGGTTTATTAGGGTTTAGGGTTTGTCAAGGAGCGCAACCGGTCCAGGCACTCAAATCGAAGACTCAGGGTTTAGGGTTTCGGGTTTAGGATTTATTTGGTTAGGGTTTAGGGTTTAGGGTCTAGAGTTTAGGGTTTAGGGTTTATTTGTTTAGGGGTTAGGGTTTAGGGTTTAGGGTTTAGGGTTTATGTGTGTAGGGGGAACGGTGACGCCGAGCGGCATCCAAATAAGTCGAGGGAAAGGCCAGGCGGCGAGGGGGGGCCTCGCGGCTGCTCTCAGAGGTAAACCCTAAACCCTAATAAACCCTAAACCCTAAACCCTAGACCCTAAACCCTAAACCCTAGGCCGTAGGTTGTGTACACACAGAAGGCAACTCGAGGGTTTGTGTGGGTCTTGAGGGTTTGGGGTTTGTCGCAGTATGAAGGCCTTCTTGAGGGTTTACGAGGGTTTAGGGTTTATTAGGGTTTATGAGGGTTTATGAGGGTTTATTATGGTCTAGGGTTTAGGGTTTAGGGTTTGTGTGCAGGGGCTGCGGGGAAGGGGCCCCCGCCCGCAGCAGGGGGGGTTAAGAAAACCCTTCGGATTCAAGTTGCTGCTGAGCCTGCTGCTGCGCTGCCAGACCCTCTCTGCTGCTGCTAAGCGCGCTGCGCCTATAAAGAGAAAAGCCGATGCTGCTGCAGCTCAAGGAGCAGCAGC
>NW_013569985.1:3708-4088 GCF_000499745.2 Eimeria mitis | reverse complement strand
AGCAGCAGCAGCAGCAGCAGCAGCAGCAGCGGCGGCAACGGCGGCAGCAGCGGTGTGGAGCAGCAGCAGCAACAACAAAAACAAAAGCAGCAGCTGCTGCTGCAACAGCAACAGAAGGAAAAACAAGAACAAAAACAACAGCAACAACAGCAGCAACTGCAGCAAAAACAGCAGCAGCAGCAGCAGCAGCAGCAACAGGTTAAACAGCTACGCAAGCCTGCTACCATTGCTGCTGCTGCAGCCAGCCCTGCTGCTGCTGCTGCTGCTGCTCCTGCTGCTGCTCCCAAGGCCTCTGCTGCTGCTGCTGCTGCTGCTGCTGCTAAGCGCGCTGCGCCTATAAAGAGAAAAGCCGATGCTGCTGCAGCTCAAGGAGCAGCAGC
>NW_013569984.1:9836-10153 GCF_000499745.2 Eimeria mitis | reverse complement strand
AGCAACAAAAGCAGCAGCAGCAGGTGCAGCAGCAGGAGCAGCAGCAGGAGCTGATAAAGAAGAAGAAAGAAGAGAAGGGATGGGGTAGACCGTTCGATTGGCAGAGTTTATTTAAGGGTTTAAATGTAGATTGCTGTTGGAAGGAATGGGAGAAACTGAAATGGCTCGGGTGTACAGACAGAACAAAAAACAAAAACAAGCGAACGGAGCAACCAAACCACGAACATACAACATACAGCACAACAGAAGCAAACACAACCAGCAGCATCAGTAGCAGCAGCAGCAGTAGCAGCAGCAGCAGCAGCAGCAACTTGCAG
>NW_013569984.1:8891-9745 GCF_000499745.2 Eimeria mitis | reverse complement strand
AAAAGGAAGAAGCAAAAGAGAGACAAACGGGAGAAGAGAAGGAGACAAATGAAGGAGACAACACAGAGCGGAGACAGAACCCTAACAACCAACGAGAGGAGAGAGGAGACAAAACAGACACAAAGAAAGGAGAAAAGAAGGAGGAGAGAGAAAGAAACAACCGTAAAGAAGAAATAGAATATAACAGAGAAAAAGAGAAACAAAACAACAAACAACAAACAGATACAAGACCGTGGGAAGTAGATGGAGATATTAGTTGTATTCGATTTGTACGGAGTGTACATCCACCACAACTCAGGCAAATGAATGCATGCACCCAAATAGATATTTCATTTCCTCCTGTAAAGAAAAACACACAACAACAACAAACACGCAACGCGCCACAAACAACACCCCGCGGTGACACAGGTGAGCATTGGCTTGTCTAGTCGACTAGGGTTTAGGGTTTAGGGTTTAGGGTTTAAGCGAAAGTACTGATAAGTGTATACTGGGGTGTATAGTGAGGTGCAGCAGCGAGTGATATTCGGAGGAAGTGTTGTTGAGGCAGTGTTTTTTATTTTCTTTGTTTTCTTTTTTTCTCCTTTTTTTGTTGTCTATCTGTAGATAAACAACCAACGGAGGAACGAAAGACAGACAGCGCCTCCACCGATATTTCTGATCACCAGACACGCTCTGCTGCTGCTGCTGCTGCTGCTAATAATCCAGCTGCTGCTGGTGCTGCTGCTGATACTGGCGCTCCAGCTTCTTCTGTTGAGACTGGCGCTCCAGCTGTTTCGTCTGCTGCTCCAGCTGGTGCTGCGGCTGCTGCTGCTGCAGATGCTGCTGCTGATGCAGGTGCTGCTGCTGATGCAGCT
>NW_013569984.1:0-8623 GCF_000499745.2 Eimeria mitis | reverse complement strand
GGAATTGCAGAAGTTGCAAAGGCAGATACATCACCAGAGAGAGAACACAGCCAGCTCATACATACAGAAGGAAAAGCAAGCAACAGTAACAACAAAAATAACAACAGCAGCAGCACAAACACCACAAAGAACAACCTCAACACTTGTCAATCTGTACCTTTTGCAACAAACGAAACAAACGCCGCTCCTCCTCCTCCTCTCTCTCTAGGTGCTGAGAGTGCAGCAGAAAAGGGCGACGAAGACGAAGACGAAGACAGAGAGAAAAACAAAACGCATCAACAGAGAAGGCTGCCGAAGATCCTCTTTGAGCCCGCACCCAAACGGCCTCAGCTCTCTTCCTCTTCTTCTCCTGCAGCAGCAGCAGAAACTCCTAAGAACGAAAATCAAGGACCTGACGCAGAAACGGGTAATATGGCTGGACTTTTGACTTGCATGGGCTGGCGACTCCTACGGGTTTAGGGTTTAGGGTTTCGGGATTATAAGGTTTTTTGTTGTGAGTTGATTCATCTATGGATGCACTCATTCTCTTTTTCGTTTAAAGAAAGGGCAGACAAAGGGGTAGAGGGGGAAGCTGAAGTAGTTGTTGGTTTGTGTGCACGCTTGTTTCTTGTTTGTTTGTTTGCTGGCGTTGTTTCACCGCGTTCACTCTCTTTCCTTGTCTAGTAAATGGATTAATAAATAGCGGTTTCCAGCATTGTGGTTTGTGGCTGTGGCGTTCGAATCTCAGANTCTAGTAAATGGATTAATAAATAGCGGTTTCCAGCATTGTGGTTTGTGGCTGTGGCGTTCGAATCTCAGAGAGAAGAGGTGGAGAAGAAAAAGCAGATTCAGATTCAGTATCTTCTTGTGCACGCGTCTTTGTTCGTCGTGGCGACGAGAAGGTTACTGCATCTAAAGATATTAAAAATGCATCTAGCCGGGAAAAGATATCTGAAAAAGAGGAAACAGAAAACAGCGCAAAGGTGAAACGACGCAGCAAACGAGAAGAAGCGGTGGGAGGCCTCGAACAAGGAAGAAGTGATGAGATGCAGCAGATACTGTGGGGGATATCTGCTTTTAATGAGGCGAAGACGGAACCCCCTAACATGAATAGCCAGCAGCGGCATGGAGCAGATACAGATAAAGTAGAGCCGGCTGCGTCTGTTCAGTCGTATGATGGCTGCGAGAGGAGGAATACAGGCAGCACACAGATGTCGCCGTACTCGCAGATAAACAGGCAACCAGCTTCTTGCAACTACTTGTGGAGGGGAAAGGCTTACGCAAACACACAAGGAGATCAAGGTGGAAACTCCTCGCAGCGCTTGGGGCACCGAGCTCAGCCGTGGGCAAGGCAAGAGTCTGGACAACAGGTCAGCAGGAAAAATGTTTTGGCCGCACAACCCCAAGAAAGTTCCCCTACTTGCATGCACTCATTTATATTCCCTCCTTCGTTGCCTCTACTGTGCCCGCATTTGGTATTGTTATTCTCCTTTCGCTCGTTTTTGCTTGTGTTCACGTTTGATTGAGCAGACGTACGCAGCTCTTAGCACGTTGAAGATGATGCACGGCAGCGGAGAACCAATGGTTGATCCGTATGAAACGCGGGAATCGTCTTGTCACCCTTTTTATGAGAGCTATTTTCCGCCTCCGCCTCCGCTCTCGCCTCGTAAGCCATACGCGCCTCCTCACCCGACCAGTTACAGACGAAGCAATGCCGTTCGTGGTGCCTCCAGCAGCTGGGGGGGAGGAACTATTGGACATGGCACAGCCCATGCTTTTTCTGCAAGGGCTTGCGGGCCGTCTCCCCCTGCCGTCTCTCTTCATTGGAAAACACACCGAGAGGGACAGGACTTCGAATGCAGTGGGACGCAACTCGTTTATGACTCCAGGCCTGCAGTGCCTTCTTCTCCGATTCACGGGAGCTCCGTCACTGCCCAAGCTGACAATGCCGTATCCTTAGTTCCCAGAGGGACCCGGTCTCCTCCGTTTCAGTCAGAATGTTCAGACGAACAGGTAGAGGCCGACAAGCCTAAAACCCTGCGATCTCCGGATTTGATGGATTGGCCTCGTCATGAGGAGGAGCCTGTTGCTAGAGGAGGAGCTCTTCTAGCTCCCGACCATGCAGGGGCGCTTCCGGGTAGTGGTGCATCTGGCTCTACTTTGAAGCCTCCCTGTCGGAACAAAAACGAGGGATCCAGTGTAACTTCGCGGGAGCGTTTGCTTACAACCTCTCCTAGTAGCGCTCCTCGATCCTCCAAGGCCACGAATGTTCATATAGCCCAAGACGGTAGCCAGTTTAACCGGGATACTCCGATATCAAAGCCGTCCGATGCCGTGACTGACCACAACTTGACTCCCGCCGCCAAGGTCGACTTGCAGACTGAATACAAACTATACTTGAAACAGCGTCTGGAAGCAGTTATGCGTGGAGTGTGGAGCTGGCGTTCCGAGTCAGTTGAGGACTTCTCAGAATATCATGAGAAGCCTTTTTCAGCGACTGTTGCACAGAATGTGAGGACCACGTTTCCCTCCCATCATCCGCTCATGAGCTGTGGTGCAAAATCCCGATTCCGGTAGCTTGCAAGGAATGTTGAGTTATATTTTGTGTGGTGTTTTCTACAGGCAATTAGGAATGGCTTCACTCCATACATCCTGATGCACTATGCCTCAACTACAGGCGTAGAGGAAAGTCTGAAGCCACTGGACATGTCTGTTCGCGGGAGAAGAAATATTCCCTTTTACGGCTTTTCGGAGGAGTTGGTCGATTCATTATGCAGCGGCATCGGTCACGGCATGATGTACTACTCCGTGATTCCTGGTAGCGTCTTCCCCATTCATTGCGAGCAAGGTGGTCTCGGGGCATTCAATATTATTGTTGGGGCGCTGATGCCCTATACTGAGCAGTTGTACCCTTAAAGGAGTCTTTGTCTGCAGTCTCAATATATTTCATGCCAGGGAGGAATCCCGCATACATTGGCTTTGATATGTTTCAAGCCTTCATCTAATGGCGTTGACATCCTACGAATAAGTTGCAGTGTAACTAGCACTTTTTATAATAGTGGGGTGTTTGACGATTCGGAGTGGATGAAGAGATTAGCACAGGTTTTCAACGGACACATGCTTTATGTGGCTCGTGGGACAAAAAGTATGGGTTTCAGTTTGCCCAAGGTTTTCTTCACCGTCGAGGAGACGGTTTGATACCATCGAAGGCTAAAGCCTTGCGAGAGCGGTTGCTTTCGCTGCTTGCTCGAACCACACCGTTTGAGCTGAGTTGGTCGCGGCATCTCCACCAACTAGGAACTCAGTGTGCTGAGTTTTTGGCGATGGTTGCTCCAGTAAGCAGCGCGGCATAGAAATCAGTGAGATCCTGTTTCTATATTTAAAACCGATGAGTGAAGTCATTGAACTTCTGTGACAGATCCATGGAGGCGACGGCCTGGACAACGGGTTCCAGTACAGAAGTGACGCGTTGCCTCAGGGTTTCAAAAGCTCCGGAAAGGTCGCTGAATTCCGCGAGGTCTTGAATGGTTTTCCCAGGAGAAATGTCCTGGATACGGATGGCTTTGAGTTGATCCATCTTGGCGGATACATCGAAGGTGGAGGCTATGAGTTCATAAATCTTGTCCATGGGGGGCATCATCTCTTTAACAGTTTTTGTGTATCCAGAGACTGTCTCCTGTAGACTGCTGCTTCCTTCACTGATAGAGTCCGCCAAATTCTTGGGTCGAACGCTGTCCACCATGTGGGATACCACGTGATTCGTGATGTCAACTTTGGAGTATGATTCCACCGTCGCTTGTAAAGCTGTGAAACGAGCAGCTAACTCGTTCCGCGACTTGCTGGCCAAGTCGGAGAGGCCCTCCATGATTTGTTGAGGGTTCTGGGACGTGATCTTGTCCATTGTGTTTCTTGAAGCGTCCAACATCTTCGTTAACGGTGATGATGATGATGCGAGGGCGTCAGTAATATCTGAAATACGGAGTTGTTGTTTACTTTATTTGAACATTAACAATCTTTGTTAAACCAAATGGCTTACATTTTCAACTTTTAAGATGACCTTTGGTAATTGGCTTCGAGTAGTTTAATGTCTGAAACGAATTGTGAGCAGCCAGAACGGCATCTCGCCCTCCAGGTGTCTAGACACCTGGGGTGGCTGTTAGAGTAGCACACAGCTGATGTTAGTCTTGATGGGGAGTGAAACTCGTATGTTTCGCTCTAGGTTCTGATTTTCCACAAATTTTAGGGAAAATTAAATGTTTCGATTGCAAAGCACTAACGTAACCTGGTTGTTCCAGTTTCCAATCCGGCTAGGGTTCTTGCAGTTCTTAAGCCGTCATTGGCACAGGATGGATAATTGAACTTCTAGACTAGTTGACCAATGTTAATCAAACNATACAGGATACGGTTACAGTCTTCTCTAAAGAAGGGGCTACTTATGTACGAATTCCGTCGCGCCCCCCTTGGTCCAGTGGTCAACACGGTTCAACAGCGAAACTGAGACAAGGCAGCTAGTGAACTCTAGATTCTCCTGAAACCGTTCAAGTCCACTTCAATATATTCCTATTATAGACTCAAAACAGCTTAATCTCACATTAAAAAGAACGTTTGTGCATGTAGAGTGCGCAGGCGTGCCCAGCCCTCGGTGCGGCAGTGCCTCGCTGCATGCAGCACCGCACACGTTTGTATCTGTTTCTGCCAAGTGTCTGCCGACAATCAAACAAATTCCAGCAATATGGCTGGATACAAGCTGTTATTTATATGGAGAGCGGCTTTTTTTAATTCTGGCGTTTGTGGGAACAGAGCCGCGAGATGATACCCCAACGGCATCTGGAATACTACATGACCGAGTGGGTTACGGCATCTCTGGAGGCAATTGTAGCTCACCGGTTGTTCCCATCTATTGGCTCTCCCTCTTCTAAGCCTGTAAATCTTCTTCGGCCGACGCATGTGTCCGATGAGTTGGCTCCGCTTCTCTGCAGCAATGACTGTTCTCCGTGGGATGTGCCTCCAACGACAAATGACGCTTTCCGAAGTGTTGCAGGTTCGTATAAGAACAATACTGGCCAAACCCGCAGTGCTTGTCTGTACTCGGTGGATTTCATTCCCGAGTCGGCTCGTCATTTTCGCATAGAGGTTCCGCAAATTGAGAGTCTGAGGGCCGCTTTGCTGTGCGATCCAAAGTTCAATCTGCGTCATTCTTGGCAGCTTCGAGTAGTCGTTTGCTTATGCATGCCGACTTCTCGCTTTTCAACTCTGGGGGATTCCAGAAGCGGTTCGTCGTCGGTGAGGCCTCACGATGCGAAATCAACTGAGAGTGACTTGAATGAAACGGACTCGAATAGAACGTCGGCTGAGTGCTCTTTTCGCGAGTCTACTTGTCGCCCATTAGTGCTTAGTGGCGCAAGTGTTTACTCGGATGCCCAGAGGCGAGACTCTCCCCTGCTTTCCCTTCATTCTGCGGAAAGAGAGAGCCACACGCATCACTGTCTAGAGCAGTGGATCCTCAGTTTCCGGTCGTCGTCGTCTTCTGACCATCATGGGAAACTTGAACAAAGGAAGTTGTGTACAGCTTTGAAGGGTTTGTTGGCTACCGTGCACTTTCTGCCCACGCATTCTGCTCTTCTGGCGCTGGCGAACGCCGAGAAAGCTAACTCTACACGAGACTCTCAGCAGCAGCGGGAGATCTACGTCGAGACGCACGTCTCTGCGAGCTGGAAAAAGGCAGCGAGCCGCCACCGTCACAGGCGGGGCCACTCTACTGCCCCCTGGATACCTCTCGTTTCTTACAGATCTGACTTAGATGACGTGCTGCTGTGCCGCGCAGCAGAAAGCCCAGTCTATGGTGTAGCGACAACAAACTGCAGGGGCCCAGCAGACAACCTGAACTCTCCGCCTCCCCCTCGTATCACACTCAGCTCTTCTCATCACCCCTCCGATCCATCGACAACCGTCCTTCTGGAACCACCACCACCACCACCAACTGCTGCTGCTGCTGCTGCTGCTGCTGGTGCTGGTGGTTCTCTGGGTTACACCTCGTGTGCACCGCATGAAGCAGCAGCAGCCAGCTGCCACCGCTGCCTTCAGCCGCCCTCTTCTCCTTCTCGTTTCCTTCATCAGAATAGCAGCGCCGCCTCTTGTAAGGGTCACCGGCATGGCGCGCAGCTGCCGGAAGGAGGAGGAGGCGACTCTGCTCTCTTTTTGTTGCCTCCATGCCCGAGCAGCAGTGGCCGCAGCAGCAGCAGCAGCAGCAGCAGCAGCNGCAGCAGCAGCAGCAGCAGCAGCAGCAGCTGTAGCTTCAGCTGCTGTTCTTCAGGCGGAGGTAATGATCCTTTCAGCAGCAGCAACCAGGAGAGTATGTATGAGCGCTGCAGCTTTCTTTCGCTTGCAACTTCTTTAGGTACCTTGGAGTGTACAGTCAGCTACAATGAAGAGTTTGCGCAGAACATCGTTGCTGCTGCTGCTGCTGCTGATGCTGCTGCTGCTGCTGCTGCGGCTGTTGAGGCTGGAGATGGCTACATCGACGGCTATCAGCCTATTGCTGTATCTGCGCTTGGGGGGAGAGGCCTCATCAGCAGCAACAACAGCAGCAGCAACAACAGCAGCAGCAACAGCAGCAGCAGCTGCAGGTATGACCCCTCGCTAGATGCTGCTGCTGCTGCTTCGGATTCAGATATGTGGCTGGAGATGAACTGGCTGCGCCCCGCTGCAGCAGACGGAGGAGCAGCAGCAGAGCAGCTCAGTGCAGGTTCCTCCATAGACAGACCTGCTGCTGCTGCTGCTTCTGCTGCTGCTGTTGCTGCTGGCGCTGCTGCTGGTGCTGCATATACTCCTGCTGCTGGTGGTCGTGGTGTTGCTGCTGGTTCTGGGCGGCGTACTATGTTGCCTTCTTCTCGTTCTGTTTCTTCTCTTTCTTCTTTTTCATCTTTTTCTTCTTCTTCTTCTGCTGTTTCTGCTTCTGCTGCTGCTGCNTTTCTTCTCTTTCTTCTTTTTCATCTTTTTCTTCTTCTTCTTCTGCTGTTTCTGCTTCTGCTGCTGCTGCTGCCCCTCGAGAAGCAAACGGCAGCAGCATATGGCAGTCGCTGCTGCAGCGGCTGGCACTGAAGCGGGGGGCCCCCCTCCCCGCTTTTAGTTTGGGTTTGGGGCCCCTGCTGGAGCGGTGTCCTCCTCGGGGGGTCCTTAAGATACCTGCTGCAGCAGCAAATGCAGCAGCTGCTGCTGCTTCTGCTGCTGCTGCTGCTAGAGGCCGCCTCAGCAGAAAAGGAGAAGAAAATATTGAGCCACGCGGGCGAACCTGTACTCAACCTGCTGCTGCTGCTGCTGCTGCTGCTAGTGGCATCCGTGCAGCCACAGCAGCAGGCTGTGCAGGTCTGCTTCCTCCGCAGCAAAGCAGCAGCAGCGCCAGCAGCAGCAGCAGCAGCAGCAGCAGTGGCGGTGCGAGGGGTTTTGGTTTGGGTTTGAGTAATTTGTGGTGTACAGACAGCCAGCTGAGTCCGCTTGATTTCGCGCTGATGCTGGCAGAAGGAACTGAAGAAATCTACGATGAAATACAAGTTGACGAGAGGGGGAGAGAAGAAGAAAAAGAAGAAAAAAAAGAAAAAAAAGAAAAAAAAGAAGAAAGAGGAGATAAGAAAGAAGGTACAGACAAAGATAAAGAAGAAACGGAAATGAGAAGAGAAAAAGAAAAAAAAAATAAAAAAAAAAAAGAAGAAACAGAAAAAGAAGAATGGTTTGGTTCTCTATGGCTGAGCAGTTTGCAACAAATTCAATTTCAAGAAGAAGAAGAACAAACACAAATTAATTATTTTCCTTTTTCTTCTTTTTCTTCTTTTTCTTCTTTTGCTTTTTCTTCTCCTCTTCCTTTTTCTTCTTCTTCTCTTCTTTCTTCTCCCCCTGATGCTTCTCCTCCTCTTCTTTCTTCTTCTTCTTCTTCTTCTTCTTCTTCTTCTTCTTCTTTTGCTTTCCCTTTTTCTTCTTCTTCTCTTTCTTCTCCTTTTCCCTCACCGCCTGCTGCTCCTTCTCCTCCTCTCTCTTCTTCTTCTTCTTCTTTTTCTTCTTCTTTTTCTTCTTCATCTTCTTTTTCTTCTCTGCCTGTTCAGGCTGTGCAAGCGAAGATAAGAGAAGTGCTTGAGCAGGAGTTTGTTTCTCGGCCTCCTTTTTCTTCTTTTTCTTTTCCTTTTTCTTCTGCTTCTTCTTCTTCTTCTTCTGCTGCTTCTGCTGCTGCTGCTGCTGCTGCTGCTGCTGCTGCTGCAGTTTCTTCTTCTTGTGTTTCAGCAAATTCTTCTTCTTTTTATTCTTCTTCTCTCCATCTATCGAACTATCTTTCTGCTGTATTGATGGCTCTAGAGTCCTTTGCAGTGAAGCCCATACCCCCGCTAACAACCCCACCAATAAACACACTAACCACCCCCCCACCAACCCCCCTACCAACCCCACCAATAAACACCCTAATAAACCCCCTAATAAACCTCCCTATAGACCCCCTAATAAGCCCCCCCGCAGTAAACAACCGAAAAAATCCAGCAGCAAAAGCAGCAACAACCCCACCAATAAACACACTACTAGCAACCCCACCAGTAAACACCACCACACACCCTCTAAACACCCTTAACAACCCCCTAACTCCGTTTGCTGCAGCAGCAGACGC
>NW_013569983.1:8735-9378 GCF_000499745.2 Eimeria mitis | reverse complement strand
TTTTTTTTTTTTTTTTTTTTTTCTTTTTATAGGAGAGAAGAGAAGGAAGGGAAATGGGCCGTATCTCAGCTCTTTGGGGGCCTCACTAACACCGTCAGGTATTTATTTATTTATTTTTATTTATTTTATTTATTTTTATTTATTTTATTTATTTATTTTATTTATTTATTTATTTATTTATTTGTTTATTCTTTTATTTATTGGTTTATTTATTTTGTTTGTTTATTTTTTTTATTTTTAGTTGTTTTTTCATTTTTTTGTTTCATTTATTTATTTTTTTATTTATTTTAGTTGTTTATTTTATTTTATTTTATTTTATTTCTTTTTTTTGTTTTTTTGTTTCGTTTGTTTATTTGTTTGTTTGTTTCGTTTTGTTGTTTATTTATTTATTTTATTTTGTTTATTAATTTTATTTTATTTATTCGTTATTTATTTATTTATTTATTTTATTTGTTTGCTACCCCCCCCTAAACCCTAAACCCTAAATCCCTAAACCCTAAACCCTAAAAACCTAAACCCTAACCCCTAAACCACTAAACCCTAAACCCTAAAAACCTAAACCCTAAACCCCTAAACCCTAAACCCTAAAAACCTAAACCCTAAACCCTAAAAACCTAAACCCTAAACCCCTAAACCCTAAACC
>NW_013569983.1:8409-8635 GCF_000499745.2 Eimeria mitis | reverse complement strand
TAAACCCCTAAACCCTAAACCCTAAACCCCTAAACCCTAAACCCTAAACCCCTAAACCCTAAACCCTAAAAACCTAAACCCTAAACCCCTAAACCCTAAACGCCTAAACCCTAAACCCTAAAAACCTAAACCCTAAACCCTCGTTTTTTTGTGTTTAGGTTGGTGAGGACCCAACCGCCGTTTGTTTACTTAGGGCCCCCCGATGCCTCCAAAGCAAACCTGCAGC
>NW_013569983.1:5722-6367 GCF_000499745.2 Eimeria mitis | reverse complement strand
TGCTGCTGCTGCTGGATAGAAAGGCATGCTGCTGCAGCGCGTGACTTGTACTCCTTGCTGCTGCTGCTGCGTGGACGGCATAGTATATGAGAGCCCCCCATAGAGAAGCGAAGCAGGAGCAGCACCCCACCCACCAGCAGCAGCAGCAGCAGCAGCAGCAGCAGCAGGAGTCGATCCCGCCGATCCCAACAACCCCACAGACCCCCTCAGTGCTGCATACTGACTGTAGGGGGTGGGGTTGCTGCTGCGGGGGGTGGTAATCTGCTGCTGCTGCTGCTGCTGCTGCTGCTGGTGCTGCTGGTGCTGGTGCTGGTGTCTGTGTGCATCAGCAGCAGCAGCAGCAGCAGCAGCAGCAGCAGCAGCAGCAGGAGCACTGCAGCAAGAAAGCGTAGAAGCAGAAGGAGGGAGAGAGGAGGGGCCCATAGAAGGAGACAAAGACAAAGAAGAGAAAGACCCAGACAAAGCAACACCAAACCTCTCTTCCTGCTGCTGCTGCTGCTGCTGCTGCAGCAGCTGCTGCTGCTGCCGCTGCTGCAGCTGCTGCAGCTGCTGCTGCTGCTGCTGCAGCAGCAGCTGCTGCTGCTGCTGGGCTCGTGAAGGGGGCACAGTTGAATGCCGAACAGAGGGAGGATTCATGCCCCTCAT
>NW_013569983.1:5420-5622 GCF_000499745.2 Eimeria mitis | reverse complement strand
CTGCTGCTGAGGGTTATAGAGATGCTGGTGGGGTTGCGGGTGCAGCAGCATCTGCTGCTGCAGCTGCTGCAGCTGCTGCTGCTGCTGCTGCTGCGGCTTGTACGGGCGCGGGGTGTATAGGCTTCTGGGTGTGTGCCGGGGTGTACAGGCAGCTGTGTTGTTTTGAGCAGCAGCAGCTGCAGCATCAGCAGCAGCAGCAGCA
>NW_013569983.1:4890-5165 GCF_000499745.2 Eimeria mitis | reverse complement strand
CTGCTGTAGCTGCTGCTGAGGGTTATAGAGATGCTGGTGGGGTTGCGGGTGCAGCAGCAGCAGCAGCAAGCGTGCTGCATACAAGCTGGGGTGTATCTACATTTGGGGATCCATATAAAGTTGCTGGCTGTCTTCTTCTGCTTCTTCTTTGCTTCGACGGTTCAGCAGACAGCAGCAGCTGCTGCTGCTGCTGCTGCTGCTGCTGCTGCAGCAGCAGCTGCTGCTGCTGCTGCTGGGAGAGGCGGGCGGTGGTTGCTGCTGTGTCTTCTTCATCA
>NW_013569982.1:8343-10426 GCF_000499745.2 Eimeria mitis | reverse complement strand
GCAGCAGCAGGCAGAGGAAGAGCGATGCGTCTTTGCTGCTGCAGCAGCAGCAGCAGCTGAAGCGGAGCAGCTGCTTGCCGCTGCATGGTATAGGGGGGGCCCCTGGGGGCCCCCCAGTCGATGATGATAGAGGCCTAGATATAAACCCTAAACCCTAAACCCTAGACCCTAAACCCTAAACCCTAATGTAACGTAAACCCTAATAAATCATAAACCCTAGACAGCAAACAATATATATATATAAACCCCATTTATACAGAAGGTCGAGTTGTAAACCCTCGTGAGGGTTTAAGATAAGGGTTTAGGGTTTAGGGTTTAGGGTTTAGAGTTTAGGGTTTGGTGGTTGAAACTGAAAGTTCAAGACCTACTATTTAGGGTTTAGGGTTTAGGGTTTAGGGTTTAGGGTTTAGAGGCTAGGGTTTATACCATCAGGCAGGGGGGCCCCGGGGGCCCCCGGTGTGGGGCGGTCATTGAACCTAAACCCTAAACCCTAAACCCTAAACCCTAAACCCTAAACGCTAAACCCTAAACCCTAATGAGTTTATATATTCCTTTTCTTCTTTCTACAGAACCACCTCCGCTTCATGTTAGTGGGCTTATGGTAATATACTCATGGCTCGATGCTTACCGATTAGGGTTTAGGGTTTAGGGTTTAGGGTTTAGGGTTTGTATTTTTTTTTTTTTTTATTTCCTTCTTTCTTTATCACCAAACATATAGAAGAGGTTTTGTCTTTTTATGCGGCATTTAGGGTTTAAGGTTAACTGATAGAATCTTAATAGAAGGGTTTAGGGTTTAGGGTTTAGGGTTTAGGGTTTAGGGTTTAGGGTTTAGGGTTTGAGGGATGGCGTCTGACGCGCAGAGGGTCCGCGAGGCCCTTGCCTTTCTGCAGCGGAACCAAATAGGGGGGGGCCGTCACCGCAGCTTGAGCAGCAGCAGCAGCAGCAGCAGCAGGAGCAGCAGCAGCAGCAGGAGCAGCAGCAGCAGCAGCAACAGCAGCAGGAGCAGCAGCAGAAGCAGCAGAAGAAAAAAAAGAAAAGATTATAAACCCTTGTTAATATCGGGGCCTTTCGGACCCAGGCCTTTGCTGTACTTCGATTACGCTGCTACCGGTATGCTAGGGTTTAGGGTTTAGGGTTTAGGGTTTAGGGTTTAGGGGATATATGGCACTAGGGTTTAGGGTTTAGGGTTTAGGGTTTTAGCTTAATGTTGGATGAGGGTTTAGGGTTTTTGCGTTTATATTTTGATCAGCGTGGGGCCTGTATATCTCTGCATCGACATATCTAACTTTCTAGGGTTTAGGGTTTAGGGTTTAGGGTTTAGGGTTTAGGGTTTGTGGGTTTCAGGCCGGCCGCTGCGGTGTATAGAGAGGTGCCTATACACCTCAGTTTTGCCTCTATCAGCAAACACCCACACCCACCAAGCAGCCCTAGGTAGACAAGCCAGCTACTTTGTACACGAGGTAAACCCTAAACCCTAAACCCTAAACCCTAAACCCTAAACCCTAAACCCTTATTTTATAGTAGTAGGGGTTGTTTCAATCTGTGTATCAATGCCAGCGACATATCTAACTTTCTAGGGTTTAGGGTTTAGGGTTTAGGGTTTAGATCGTTGTTTCTATCAAAAAAAAAAAATCAGGGTTTAGGGTTTAGGGTTTAGGGTTTAGGGTTTAGGGTTTAGGGTTTTTGGTGGTTCAGGCTCGTCAGATAGCGAAAGAATTTTTCAATGCAGGGCCTGACGATGCTTTATATTTTTGTGGTTCTGGGGCTTCTGCTGCAGCAGCAAAGCTGCTGCAGCTGCTGCTGCTGGGGGCCCCCCAGGTTGCTGCTGCAGCACAAGAGGCCCCCGCATCACGTGCAGCAGCAGCAGCAGCAGCAGCAGCAACAGCTAAGCAGCAAACTGCTGCATCCACTGCAGCAGCAGCAGCAGCAGCAATATCTCTTCTATCAGGCCCTCAAGCAGCAGCAGCAGCAGCAGCAGCAGCAGCAGCAGCAGCATCTCCTGCCGCCATCAACTGCAGCAACAGCACCAACAGCAGCACCCCCACCCTCACCCCCACCAACACCAACACCAACACCACCACCG
>NW_013569982.1:5815-8243 GCF_000499745.2 Eimeria mitis | reverse complement strand
CAGCAGCAGCAGCAGCAGCAGCAGCAGCAGCAGCAGCAGCAGCAGCAGCAGCAGCAGCAGCAGCAAGAGTTACCTTCAGGCATTCACAGAAGTTTTTGAGGAGGATAGATGGGGCTCCTTTTGCTGCCGCCGCTGCAGCAGCAGATTAAAAACTTCGTTGCATGCGCGGCGGCATCTGTATCAGCATGCAGCAGCAGACCTAGAGGCTGCTGCTGCTGCTGCTGAGCAGCAGCAGCAGCAGCAGCAGCAGCAACAGCAGCAGCAGCAGCAGCAGCAGCAACCGCATGTGCATGTCATGTTTCTTTGCGACCCCACCGGCCACCACTCCTTGCTGCTTCCTTTTTCAGCTGTACAGACACGAATACACAGCAGCAGCAGCAGCAGCAGCAGCAGCAGCAGCAGCAGCAGCTGCAGCAGCAGGGGGTACTGCAGCAGTATGAACACTCAAGCTGGTGCAGCAGCAGCAGCAGCAGCAGCAGCGCATGCAGGTGCATACTGCTGGCCCCAAGACAGACTGACATCAGCTGCTGCAGCAGGAGGTGCAGCAGCAGCAGCAGCAGCAGCAGCACCAGCACCAGCAGCAGCAGCAGCAGCAGCAGCAGCAGCAGCAGGTGTTTCATATTCTTTTCATCTGCTGTCGCTAGATACAGCAACAGGGGGCCTCTGCCTCTCTGCTCTCCGGCGGCTGCTGCGGCGCATGTCTTGCTGCTGCAGCCGTTTCAATCAGCAGCAGCAGCAGCAGCAGCAGCAGCAGCAGCAGGAGCAGCAACAGCAGCAGCAGGAGGAGGGACAAGGGTTGGATGAATACGAGGGCACCTGCTGCGAGGCCTGCAGCAGCAGCAGCAGCAGCAGCAGCAACAGCAGCAGCAGCAGCAAGGGTCCTGGTTGCTGCTATAGTGGTTTTCGCTGCTACTTTGCTTCTCTCGGGCTGCTGCAGCAGCAGCAGAAGGTTTGCTTCGTCCCCGTCTGTCTCCTTTCAGCAGCAGGGAACGTCACGGGGACCCTCCTAGCCAGCAGCAGCAGCAGCAGCAGCAGCAGCAGCAGCAGCAGCAGCAGAGATGCTGATGTGTTTGCTTCTACTCTTGCTGCTGTATGTAAACTAGTGCATGCACATGGGGGCCTTGTTGCTGTTGATGCTGCAGCAGCAGCAGCACACGTTCCGATAGACTTTAACCCGCTGCAGCACTTGCTGCAGCAGCAGCAGCAGCAGCAGCAACAGCAGCAGCAGGAGGAGGAGGAGACGCCGCGTTTGTGGTATACACATCCTTGGCTTTGTCCTTCTGCTGCTGCTGCAGCAGGTGCATGCACTCCTGCTGCAGCAGCAACAACAGCAGCAAGTGCTGCTGCTGCTCCTGACGCTGTCTTCTTCTCCCCCCATAAACTTCCCGGGGGCACTGGATCAGCAGGTACAACACCTGCTGCTGCTGCTGCTGCTGCTGCTGCTGCTGCTGCTGCTGCTGTTGCTGTTGCTGCTGCTATTGCTGCTGCTGCTGTTGCTGTTGCTGCCGTTGCTGCTGCTGCTTTTGTTGCTGTTGCTGTTGCTACAGCTGCTGCTGCTGCTGTACCTGCTGTTGCTAGTGCTGTTGCTGCTGCTGCTGCTGCTACTATGCTGTTGCTGCTGCTGCTGCTGCTGCTGCTGCTGCTGCAGGTTTGCTGCTGGTGAAGAAGCGTTTGCTGCTGTCTGATTTGCCCGCCCACCCCGCTGGAGGTTCTGTTTATATTGTTAACGCAAAATGGTCTCACAAGCAGCAGCAGCAGCAGCAGCAGCAGCAGCAGCAGCAGCAGCAGCAGCAGGAGCAGCAGCAGGAGGAGTTGGAGCGAGAGAAGCAGCAGGAGGATGATGAGGATAAGCAGCACGAGCAGCAGCAGGAAGCGGCTGAATCTGCTCAACAGCAACAGCAGCAGCAGCAGCAGCAGCAGCAAGTGCAGCAGCAGCAGCAGCAGCAGCAGCAGCAGCAGCAGCAGCAAGAGGAGGCCATTGGTTCACTGCATGCAGTGTATATGATGGATAGAAACGAAGACAGAGAAGAGGGGGGGACCCCCAACCTTCCTGCTGTCTGCCGCACTGGGCTCGTGCTGCAGCTGCTGCAGCAGCTGCCGCTGCAGCTGCTGCAGCAGCGAGAAGCAGCAGCAGCAGCAGCACTCATTCGTATCTGGGGAGCACACCCAAGGTACTTTTTTATTTTATTTTATTTTATTTTGTTTTGTTTTATTTTGTTTTTTTTGTTTTTTTTTATTTTATTTTGTTTTTTTTTATTGTGTTTTGTTTTATTTTGTTTTGTTTTGTTCTATTTTATTTTATTTTATTTTATCTATTTATTTGTTTATTTATTTTGTTTGTTTTTTCTCTTTCTGTCTCTTCGTTTTATTTGTTTGTCTATCTTTCTGTCTCTATTATTTTATTTATTTTTTCATATATTTATATATT
>NW_013569982.1:4960-5665 GCF_000499745.2 Eimeria mitis | reverse complement strand
TTTTTTTTTTTTTTTTTTTTTTTTTTTTTTTTTTTTTTTTTTTTTTTTTTTATAGGATTCAAATAGTAGGGAATACATCTGCTCCTCGCGTTGGAATTATTTCGTTTTTAATTAAATACGGAAATGACCTTCGCCCTGCAGCAGCAGCAGCAACAGCAGCAGCAGCAGCAGCAGCAGCAGCAAAAACAACAACACCATCACAACCATCACCAGGATCACCACCACCACCGCCATCACCACCATCAGCAGCAGCAGCACCACCATCAGCAGCAGCACCAGCAGCAGCAGCAGCAGCAGCAGCAGCAGCAGCAGCAGGAGCAACAGCAGCAGCCGGTGGTTTATACTTGCATCATAACTTTGTGGTTCGTGTATTGAGTGATATATTTGGGTTGCAGTCGAGGGGGGGGTGTTTATGTGCGGGCCCGTATACAGCATTTAGTTTAGGTGTATCTGCTGCTGCTGTTGCTGCAGCAGAAGCTTTGCTGCTGCTGACAGCACAAGAGGTATTGCGTCCTGGTGTTGTTCGTGTCAGTGTTTCGCTGCTGCTGCAGCAGCAGCAGCTGCAGCAGCTGCTGCTAGCTGTATTATGGGTTGCTACGCATGCATACAAACTGCTGCCTGCTTATACTGTAGACGCAGACACAGGAGATTGGAAACCAACAGCAGCAGCAGCAGCAGCAGCAGCTGCTGCTGCTGCTGCTGCTG
>NW_013569982.1:4415-4860 GCF_000499745.2 Eimeria mitis | reverse complement strand
TTGCTGCTGCTGACAGCACAAGAGGTATTGCGTCCTGGTGTTGTTCGTGTCAGTGTTTCGCTGCTGCTGCTGCTCCTGCTGCTGCTCCTGCTGCTGCTGGGGCGGGGAAAGGAGCAGCAGACGAACACCACAGAGTATGGCTCAGCGACTTCAATCCAAAAATATACAGCAGCAGCAGCAGCAGCAGCAGCAGCAGCAGCAGCAGGAGGAAAGACAGGAGCCACAGCAGAAGGACAGCAGCAGCAGCAGCAGCAGCAGCAACAGCAGCAGCAGCAGCAGCAAACCCAGTAGTGGAAATGCTGCAGTTCGCTAATAGAGTTGCAACAGCTATCATCCGCCGCTGCTGCAGCAGCAGCAGCAGCAGCAGCAGCAGCAGCAGATCAAATCCTAGGTTGCTGCTGCGTCTGCCCCCTTCTTCTGCCCGAGGGTTTATATTTCCTGTGCT
>NW_013569982.1:0-244 GCF_000499745.2 Eimeria mitis | reverse complement strand
AAAAAAAAAAAAAAAAAAAAAAAAAAAAAAAAAAAAAAAAAAAAAAAAAAAATATATATATATTTGTGTTTAGTGCCACTACCGCATCGACGCGGGCGATATCCGTGTAATTCGGCCGTTGGCGTTTTCGCGAGAAATTCAAACAAAAATTTTTGCTGAAAAAAATAAAATACCAGTTATACATGAAAACTGCCCCGCGTGCTTTGCTCACCCAAAAGAGGTATTTTATAAACCCTAAACCCTA
>NW_013569981.1:3722-10253 GCF_000499745.2 Eimeria mitis | reverse complement strand
CTCAGCAGCAATAGTTGTCTCTAGCATCTCTGAAACAAACGAGACCAGCGCATCCTCCTGGGGCGGGTTTTTGTATCGTTATGTTTAAGTTTGTATGACAGCAGGCATGGATGTGTATATGCATGTGTGCAGCTTAATGCAGACGGAACGCGAGAAGAAGAGGAAGCTTGTTTTGCCTAAACCGCAATCGGTCAATCGGTCTTGACATCTACTGGGTTAAGGTCTTTTAGCGTTAGCAGATTCTAACACTACAAAAAACCTCAGTGAATTGGTGAGGCAGTATATCTGCAGCTTAGTCCGTGGGATGAGGAAGTGGAGATCTTGGCGCGATTCGCTAGAAACGTGTAGTGATATTGACGGCCAGTTTTGTTCTGTATGATGGTAGTTATTCGGCGGAGAGAAAGCAAAACGAAGGCCAGAGAACGCTTGAAGGAGAGAGGAACACGATTTGCATAAATAGCCACGGCGTTTACAGGATAGAACGCGAAGCCAGTAGCTCATTGAGTAGCACTTGAGAAGAACAAAAGAAGCATATACAAACGAACGGGCAGGTGTTTCTGGTTTTCTGATACTTGTGGCTTGTAATTCGAGTAGGTGCAAATTTCGTTGGCGTCAACGATTTTCGTTCGAGCCAGGCATTTCACGACAAACTGGTTATTGCAGCGAGTATATAGGATGGAACTCGCGGCTGGCAGCTGGTGGGCACGTACGTGATCTCTGCCGGGAATACGTAAGAGTCAGTTTCCCAACAAGACGCGATTGGAAAAAAGTGCTATATACAGCCAGCTGCATCGCTTTGCAGTGGGCATTAAGCTTGTGTTCGGCTTCCCTTATCCTGGATGAAATCAGCTCCATCTGCTGAAGGGACTATACGCTATGCGTTGCGGAGACCGCGGGGATCTGCGTGTATGCATGGGTTGTGCAATTTGTGTGACCGCATCTATGACCGCAGTTGCGCAAAGCCTTCTCTGGGACCATGAGACGCGCTGCTTTGCGCAGGAAGTACGCGCTTAGAAATGAACCCAATATATTCCGGACGTTCGTGGCGGTTTCAGGCATTGTGACTGCAGCCGCTGACGTGTACGTTCTTGCGTGCAGATCTCTGAGTTGCAGTGCAGGAAGGAGCGGGAGCTCGTTTTGCTTTTGTAGCTTTCTTCTTTGGCATGTACTGGAGCAGCGTTGGCGCAGGGCTATCCTCTCGCAAGCAGAATCCTGTAATTACAAACGGCATCCGTCATTTGATGGTAGAGTAATTGTTGAGAGCAATACGTGGTAGAAGGCAGTAGCAACCACAGGGTGATTTGTCTCGACGGCTGAGTATGACTGCAGGCTCGCTCGGTTATGTACGTTTGTGGCTGTTCTGCAGACAATGGGGATAGCGGGAGGCGGGCGGCGGCCGAATGTACTTCTCAGACGAACTCCGCAAAAGCGCGTGGCTGCTACACGGACTACTGTGATGTCGATGATATCGTTTTTGTGACCCGCCAAAGTGCAATTTGTGAATGCGTCGCTGGTGTCCGTGTGAGTTTGGCATATGACGGCGAAATGCCCGTACCAGCCTTAACACTGTAAGCAGAGGCAAGCACGCACGAGGCATTCGCTTTGCTTGTATGTGATGTTTGAAACACATGTAGATCATTTTGGATTATCAGGGGATCTCGGAGCAAGGCGCGGCTGGACAAGAAGACGTTCGGCAACCAGATGGACCGCTTTGCAGCTATGCAAAGGCTTACGTTTTGGCTCATCGACCAATATGACACTACCTCCGTATTCTGGAATGAGTATACGCAGTATTTGTCTGCGGGTTAGGCAGCCTGCATGGGTGGGCGAGTTATGCGGTTTGCATGTGCGCATCTACGGCCGCAGTTTGGCGAAAACGCTGACCTAACTACCGCGCTCTGCCTTCCCCAGGAAGTACGCCCCTAAACATGAATTCATCCAACTAAGGGCAGTCATGGGTAATGCTCTTTTTGATCCAATATGCTTGAAAGCATAGATGCCTACGTGCATGAGTGGACATCTGTGGGGCTGCACTGCAGGAAAAAGTGGAAGCTCACTTTGCCTTAACGATACTCTTCTTTGGCATGTACGGGGACAGGATGTTTTTGGGCTGCGCTCTGTTCTTGCGTCGGAGTTCCTGAGATTACAAACAACATCATACGGAGCAGGAGGCAGCAGCGACTACAGTCTGTCTTGCTTCAATCGCTAAGCAGTATTGAAATTCACTTCGTTTATATATGGTGTTGGCTGCTATTCGGAGAACTGGGACAGCATAGGGCTGCAGGCGGGAAACAGCGCCTCTAACATGAACTGTGTAAATGCATACTGCTGGTGGAGGGATGTCCGCCTAACCCGTAGCTCATTGTGTATCCACTGAGTAGCACGAGAGAAAGGGAGACCCGTAGTGCATGCTCACGTTTCTCGTTAAGTGAGATTCTTCAAGCTGTTTTGTGTTCAATGGAAGCTCAGTTTGGGAACGTGCCGCTGATTTTCGTCTGACCTTGGCATATCACGGCGAAGTGCCCACAGCACTCAGCGGCAAGCAGGCAGCAGGCTCTCGCTTTGCCTGCGCGTGACATTTGGAGTGCATGCTGAGCATTTTGGGTTGTTGGTGGTATTCCAAACACCTGGACAAGAATGTGTCTAACTTCCAGCTGCATCGTAATTCACTGTGCAGTTTGCTTGTGTTTGGCTCGATTGACCTAGATAAAACCAACTCTATCTGCTGAAAGGACGAGGCACAGTATTTTACGGAGGCCAGAGTACGTGCACTGTCGTGAGCGTCGCTGCTTTGCAAGCTCGCGTTTTCTGCCGCAGTGAGCCCATCACTTCTCTGACTTTGCTATCGACTGTTAATTGAGTCAGAAATGATGCGCATTTCAGAGAGGCGGAACCGCGCGGTTGATGAGCAATAAGCAACAAGAGTGGTCTTGAGCAACTCTAAAATACTCAAAAGAACTGGTGCTGGCATGGCTGTCTTCGAGTTTAACTTTGTATCAGAGCAGGAATGGTCGCGTAGCTGCAGGCTTGCAAAGCTTTGCAGTCACATTGTGCTACGAAGTGGGTGAGTTTTCGACACAAGCTGGCGGAACTCTGGTATATGCTGAGGAGAGGCGCTTCGGCGTCGCAATATGCGTTTGCAAGACAACTTCTAACATTGCAGACATCCTATGCAAATTGGTGAGACAGTTTATGTGCAATTCAATGCGTTAGAAGAGGCAGCGGCGACGCGGACATTTGGGGGAAATTCTTGGTATTCTTCACCGCCAGTCCTACTAAGCATGATGGCAGTTGTCCTGCGGAGAAGGGGAATGGCGGAGGGCGAGCCACAGCCGACAGCACGACCAGCACAAAGGTCGTTAGCACTCACGCCTTTTGCGCAAAAGAACGCAAAATTTGTGGCTCACTGTTTAGCTCTTAAGAAATGCAAATTGATGCAGGCATGCAAAAAACACAGAACACGCGGGTGGTCCTTCTTTGTCAAGGCTCGGTAAGCTGGTTTGCGTCCAGGGGATATGCAAATTATGAATGCGTCACTGACTTTTGTTCGCGCTAGGCACGTCACTAGAAACCAACCACTGCATTGGAATAAACTAAGCGAAAGCAAGCGGCAGGTTCTTGTTCGGAACGTCTGAGCTGTTTCCGTTAAGCCGTGAATACGGTCAACACCTGCCGGCCTTCCAAAAAGAAGCGATTCGACAACAAAGCACCGTGAATCCAGCTGCGTCGTCTTGCATCTGGCACTTTACGTGCTCTTGGTTTCGCTTGCCCTGGAAGAAACCAGCACCGTCTGTTGAAAACATACTCATTTTTCTTGCGGAAAGCTGGGTGACCGGCAAGCGTGGGGCCATGTAGTTTGTGTACGTGTGACTATGGCGGCGTTGCGATGCTTCCTCTGAGTCTTCGATAGAGTACTGATTGCGGAGAGAGTGTGCGCCGACAAATGAACTAATTTTTTCGGAATGATCGCCAGTCTTGGAACATCTCAGCTAGTGTGACTGCAAACGTGGCTGCGCACATGCATACTGCAATACGCAGGCTCATTTTGATTTAACTTTGTTCTTTTCTGGCATCTACTGGATCAGAATATTTCGGTGCTACGCTATGCGCAAGCATAAGGGACCCTCATATTAGAAACGGCATCCGGGAATCGGTTGTAGAGAATGCGGGCAGCGCAATACATCTTAGAAGGCAGTAGCGCGTACAGGGTGATTGGTGTCGAAGGCTGAGTAGTATTGAAGGCGAGCCGGGTTACGCATGCTGTCTGTTGTTTTTCGGAGAAGGGAGACAGGAGGGGCCTGGGAACGGGTGCCGGCGCATCTAACACGAACTGTGCAAATACGCATTGCTTTTTGTACGAAAGATTTCGAATCCCATAGCCCATTGTGTAGCCACTGGGAAGCGTGAGAGGGGGCAGTATGCGTAGTGGACGACGATGTTCCTTGTTAGGTGAGTTGTGTCAAGCTGTTTTGTGTTCGCCGGACGTGCGCTTTGTGAATATGCCACTGCCTGGGATGCCTGCTCCGTATGTAACGACGAAGTGGCCACAGCACTCTAACAGGCAGACGCTAGCGGGAAAAGCGCGCCTTCCGGCTGTTCGCTCATAGGATGTTTGGCGCATTCGTAGCGCATGCTGCATTCTCACAGGTCTTCCAACAAATAGCGTTTCTCGGGGAAGTATCCTGCACTGCGCTTCATCTATTTGCGGCTCGGGTAAAGCTCCTGCTTGCTTTGCTTAGCATGCGCGAACCCGGGTCCACCTGCCGAGACGCGTATGCGTAGATTTTGGCACATGGATGGGGATGCAGCATTTTCAAGGCTTGTGAGCTTCAGCAGTTTGTCTGCTCGCGTGTCCGGCGGCAGTAAGCCCATTGCGTTCCTCAACGCCGCCATCGACTGCTGCTTTACACAGAAAGAATGCATATTCTAACGAGCAAGAGTTACGGGGATGCGGAGCGGTAAGCAGCGAGAACAGGTGATACATCAAACATGCGAAGGAAATGCATCCTCCCGTTGAGGTATCGGGTACTGTTGCGTTCAAGCGCGTACGAAAGCGGCCATGGGCCTGGGTATGCATGCATATAGATACTTTCAGTCGCAGTGTCCGAAGAAGTAGGAGCCTCTTTTGAGTAAGACTTGGTCGGCTTTGGTATCTAGTGGGGCGGAGTATTTCGTTTTGTATGTTGGCTTGCCGAGACATTACAAACGACCCCAATGAATTGGTGAGCCAATATATTTGCAGTGCAGTACGTGGGGAGTCCCGGAACCGTCCAGACGGTTTTGTATATAAACGATTTGGTAGCATTGAGGGCCAGTACAGTTATCCAAAATGATGGTTGCTGTACGGTGGTGTGTTTGGAGGAAGGCCAATTAGTGAATATGTCGCTGAATTTCACTAAACATTTCACTCTAGCTGACACGTCTTCTCTCCGACCGCATGTGATGCTTCCTGTATGGCATGAATACGTTATATGATTACTGATCTTCTTCCAGCAAGACGACATTCGACGGGATCAAATCTTGTAGCCCTCCGTCTCACATTGCAGTGGTTATTAAGCATGCGCTTCTCCACTGAACCTTTGGTTAAACCACCTCTATCTTCTGAAAGGGATATATGCAGCATTTGGCTGAACGCTAAAGAAATTACACGTGTGCTCATCATGTGCTTCTGCAGTCTGTGTGAGCGCGCATACGGCACCAGTTTGGCCAACCCTGTTCGGGCATCACAATCACTTGCTCCCTCTCGCAGAAGGTAGGCCACTACAGATGAACCCCTCCGGTTCTGGATCGACTTATCGCGGTGTAGTGCAGGAAGAAGCGGAAGCTCGTTCTGCCTTGATCGCGCTGATCGTTTGTACGTGCTGTGACAACTTGCCGCTGCAGTGTGCCTTTGTGCGCAAAACAAGATCCAAAGCCTCAAAACAGCATAAGAGTATGCGTTGAGCGCAATACGTGGTAGAAGGCGGCAGCGACTACAGGGGGATTTGTCTTGACCGCTGAGTAGAATTGAAGGCTAGCTGGGTAATGTATGCTGGCGGCTATTCTGCGGACAACGGAAATAGCAGACGGCAGGCGGCGGCCAACTACGCCTCTCACATGAGCTCCGCAAAAACGCGTGGCTGTTGCACGAAGGAATGCGAAGCTCGTACCCTATTGGGTAGCCATTTGCTACAAATGTTGCATGCGCGAGAATCGTGGGTGTCGACAGTTTGTGTGCGCCTGTGTTCTGCCGCAGTGAGCCGATTTCTTTCCACTGCGATCGGAAAATGATTTAGCCTGAAATGATGCGCATTCTGAAAAGCCACGGTTGCGTGCTTGCGTATTGTTAAGCAGCAAAGACAGTCATTCGCAGCTCTGAAGCAGGCAACACAAATGACTTTTCTCGGTGAGGATATGGTTACGTTTAAGTTTGTATGAGTTCAACCATATATATATATATATATATATATATATATATATATATGTATGTATATATATAGCTGTATGTAGTTGCAGTGAGCGAAGAAGTAGCAGGCTTTCTTGACCAAAGCG
>NW_013569981.1:0-3622 GCF_000499745.2 Eimeria mitis | reverse complement strand
ACTACAGAGAAGGGGAATAGCGGCGAGTTGGGCGTGGATGACAGATAGATGAACAAGCACTTCGGAAACGCTCACGGACTTTGCACAAAAGACAGCACACCCCGTTAGGCAATGCGGCTCTGAAACACAACCGAAGGCAGCACTCATCATGCAGGCACGTGACTCTTCCTTGGCGGGGCTCGCTAGGCTGGCTTTCGTTCGGAGTGTGTACAACTTGTAAATGCATCAGTGATCGTGCCCGTGTTCGGTATATTGCAGCAAACGGGCCAGTGCACTCCAATGCGTCAGGCAGATAGAAGCGACAGGCCCTCTGTCTGCAACCACATGGTGCTTCGAGCATGCGTTGAACCCTTTCGATTATTGTTGGTCTTTCATCGAGAAATGATTCTGCAAGCACGCACCATGCAGTCAGCTGCATGGTTTTGCAGTTGACGTTACACTTGCGCTCTGTTCACCTGCTTCCCTTGAAGCCAGCTCCTCGCGAATGGAGCACACACTGTATTTCGGGGAGATCGAGGACTTGAACGTGTGCGCATCGGGTGGGTATGCGGTCTGCGCCCGTCTGCTGCGGCAGTATGACGAAGTATTATCTGGAGTCACACGATGCTTTGCACAGGACGTATGCCATTACAAATGAATGCGTTTTGCTTGGGGCAGTGGTGGGTACTATTTGTAACCTGCGCGTTATGACTTTGAATAACAGTGCCTTCAAAACACGGTTATTCAAAGTCATAACGCGCACGTGTATGCTTGCAATTTTGTCAAGTTGCGGTAGAGGAAAAAGTGGGAAAGCGCGTTTTGCCCTATCAGTGCTCGACTTTTGTGTCTACTGGGCTAGGGCGTTTTCCTGTTGCGCCGCGCTGAAGACCAGCTCGGTTCTGTATAATGATTGCTGTTCTGCGGACAACGGAAATAGCAGGAGGCGGGCGGAAACCGAATGCACCTCTAACACGAATGGCGCAAATACGCATGGCTGTTGCACTACACACTGCAGAACCCGTAGCCCATTGTGTGGCTATGGGATAGCACGAGAAAAAGGAAACCCCGTAGTGCGAGGTGGCGTTTTTCGATAGGCCATATTTGTCGAGCTGTTTTATGTTTCGAGGAAGTGCAATTTGCGAATGTTCCACTGCCGTGAGTGCCTTCCCGGCGTACAACGGCAAAGTGCCTACAGTAGGCAAAGGCAAGCGGAAGGCTCGTCTTCCGATATCTGGAGCAGGTAGTGATATGCTTTTATTCTCGTTGCTCTCCCAACAAAAAGCAGTTCTAGAAGAAGCACTATGCAGCCAGCTGCATGGTAATCTAGCTCACGTTAAACTTGCGCTTTCCTCCCCAGCCATAGTCGATACCGGTTTCATCTACTGCAAGGAGTATACGCAGTATTTGATGGCGAGCTAGAGGACTTTCGAGGGAATGCGCGTGTGCGCACCGTGAGGTTGTGCAGTTTGTGCGAGCGACCCCCCTGGCAGAGTGCGGGAAAGCTGGCAGAGCGTGGTAAAACATTGCTTGGCGTCACTATTGCCTGCTGCCCTTCGCAGGAGGTAAGTCCTTACCCATGATCACATCTGTTCGGGACGGTCGCGATTATTTCTTCGTTTCAGGCACTGTGCCTGCAAGCCTGCACGGGCGCTTGCGCCGTGCAGATTTGTCGATGTGTAGTACAGGAAGAAACGGAAGCTCGCTCTGCCTTAACAGCGCTCGTCGTTCGTATGTGCTGCGACAAAATGCTTTGCCACCGCAGTGTGCCTTTGTGCGCAAAACACGATCCCGAGCCTACAAACGACATACGGGAATCGGTGGTAGAGTATGCGTTGAGCGCAATACGTGGTAGAAGGCAGCAGCGACTACAGGGGGATTTGCCTCGACCGCTGGGTAGAAATGGAGGCTAGCTCGGTTAGTTATGATGGTGGCCGTTCTGCGGACAACGGAAATGGCAGACGGCAGGCGGCGGCCAACTGCGCCTCTCAAACGAACTCCGCAAAAACGCGTGGCTGTTGCACGAAGGAACGCGAAGCTCGTAGCTCATTCTGCAGCCATTGGTTGGCATGACAGGAAGCAGCATCCGTAGGGGAGGTTTATATCCTTTGTTTTTCAAGACCCGTCATGCTGTTTTGTGCTCGGCGAAGGTGCACTTTGTGAATGTGCCGCTGCCTGGTGTGCCTGCTCTTCATATGAAGCGCGCGTTGACCGACCGCATGTGATGCTTCCTGTATGGCGTGAATACGTTAGATGATGATTGATCTACTTCCAGCAAGACGGCATTCGACGGGATCAAATCTTGTAATTCTCATTGGGGAAAGCCCCATGCAGTCAGCTTCATCTGCTTGCACCTCGTCCAAAGCTCCTGCTCGCTTCCCTAGGCGTTTACAAGATCTGGTGCACATGCCGAGAGGCGTACACGCAGTAATTGGCTAAGGGTTAAGGGACTTTCGAGGGCTTGCGCGTGTGAGCACCTTGGGGCAGCTTTTGCAGTTTGTGCGCGCGACTCCCCTGGCAGAGTGTGGCAAAGCCTTGTTTGGCGCCACAATCGCCTGCTGCCTTTCGCAGGAGGTACGTCCTTACTCATGATCACATCTGTTCGGGACGGTCTCGATTATTTCTTCATGGATGGGCGCTTGCGCCGTGCAGATTTGTCGATGCGTAGTGCAGGAAGAAGCGGAAGTTCGTTCTGCCTTGATCGCGCTGATCGTTTGTACGTACTGCGACGAGATGCTTTGCCACCGCGGTGTGCCTTTGTGCGCGAAACAAGATTCCGAACCTACAAACAGCATACGGGAATCAGTGGTAGAGTATGCGTTGAGCGCAATACGTGGTAGAAGGCAGCAGCGACTACAGGGGGATTTGTCTTGACCGCTGAGTAGAATTGAAGGCTAGCTGGGTAATGTATGCTGGCGGCTATTCTGCGGACAACGGAAATAGCAGACGGCAGGCGGCGGCCAACTACGCCTCTCACATGAGCTCCGCAAAAACGCGTGGCTGTTGCACGAAGGAATGCGAAGCTCGTACCCTATTGGGTAGCCATTTGCTACAAATGTTGCATGCGCGAGAATCGTGGGTGTCGACAGTTTGTGTGCGCCTGTGTTCTGCCGCAGTGAGCCGATTTCTTTCCACTGCGATCGGAAAATGATTTAGCCTGAAATGATGCGCATTCTGAAAAGCCACGGTTGCGTGCTTGCGTATTGTTAAGCAGCAAAGACAGTCATTCGCAGCTCTGAAGCAGGCAACACAAATGACTTCTCTCGGTGAGGATATAGTAACGCTTAGGCTTGTATGAGATCAGGCATATATATAGCTGTATGCAGTTGCAGTGACTGAAGAAGTAGAAAGCTTTCTTGACCAAAGCCTGCTCGGTTTTGTTATCTAGTGGGAAGGTTCGTTCAGGCGTTGGGAGGTGTGTTTGCGAGGCAGGGTCCATCATCGTAAATGATCTCCGTATTTTCGTCAAGTAGAATCTCTGTAGCGCACTGCGTGAGAAGAGGCTGCGTCGATCAGGCGCTGATTTGCGTGAAGCGAGGAGTAGTATGGAGGGCCAGCCCTGTTGATGGTAGTTGCACTACAGAGAAGGGGAATAGCGGCGAGTTGGGCGTGGATGACAGATAGATGAACAAGCACTTCGGAAACG
>NW_013569980.1:11033-11156 GCF_000499745.2 Eimeria mitis | reverse complement strand
TAAAATTACTGCAGCAAGTCGACAACAAAAGGGTGGGAAACTTGGGGCTTTTACGCTGCATGCATGCATGCATGCATGCATGCATAGTTACATGCATGCATGCATGCATGCATGCATCTACTT
>NW_013569980.1:10331-10933 GCF_000499745.2 Eimeria mitis | reverse complement strand
AAAATTACTGCAGCAAGTCGACAACAAAAGGGTGGGAAACTTGGGGCTTTTACGCTGCATGCATGCATGGGTTTTTTGTGGGGTGTAGTGACAGCTGGCGAGTGTTGATATGCGTATAATACATTATATGTCTATTTGTTGTGTATATAATTTAATTTATTTATTTTATTTTTTATTTTTTTTTTGGTGGTTTTTGTTTACAGGCGCAGCAACTCCACCCAAACGATAGAAGACGCATTATACGTAGTATTGAGGTACGCACAGCATATAGTGCATGCAGCTGCTGTCGCTGCTGCACCTGCTGCTGCTGCTGCTGCTGCTGCTGTAGCTTTTGCTGCTGCTGCTGCTGCTGCAAGGCTAGCAACTTAGGCATAAATCGATATTTGAAGGTTTCACAGATCTTCTGTCTTTTCATGCATGCATTTATTTGTTGCATGCATGCATGCATGCATGCATGCGTGCATGCATGCATGTGGGGTTTATTGCATGCATTGTAGGGTTTTCTTGTGCATGCAGCTGACGCAGGAATTTGGGGCTCCGCACAGCGAAGTGATGAAGGAGGAGAACTGCGATAGACTGAGGCAAGAATTTGTTATATATAT
>NW_013569980.1:9682-10073 GCF_000499745.2 Eimeria mitis | reverse complement strand
TTGTTGGGGACCAAGGAGGAGACACGGAGACCCAGAACAGCAGCAGCACGAGCCCAGATGCTGCTGCTGCTGCAATCCCCCTAAAGAAAAGCTACTCAGGCCCCGTTGCTCGCTCGAAGAAACAGAGAATCACGCAGCTGGTGTATGTACCCCTCATGCAGGTGCTGCTGGACCTTATAGAGACATGTGCTTTCTATCAAACCCTGCCGGGGGCCCCCGGGGGGGGCCCCCCTGGGGGCCCCCAGGGCCCTGGGGGCCCCCAGGATAACAACCCCCAGGGGGCCCCCTGCTCCCTGCAGGATATTGAAGAGGTACAGGACTTGTGCGCTGCACTCGCCAACGTAGCAGGTAGGTAGAGACAACAGCAGCAACACCATATATATTTATATAT
>NW_013569980.1:9102-9582 GCF_000499745.2 Eimeria mitis | reverse complement strand
ATATATATATATATATATATATATATATATATATATATATATATATATATATATATATATTTCTGTATATCTCCCCCTATAAAAGACAGATATTTTGTTAAGTAGAATCAATAAAGCCAATATTTCTGGGAACTTTTGCTTGTAGGCGCATGCATGCATGCATGCATGCATCTGTGCATGCATACATCTATACATCCATGCATGCATGCATGCATGTGTGGGGCTGTTTGCATGCAGATATGATGCATGCATTTTTTGGCTTGATCTCCGAGATAGAGAGGCTCTAGAGAAGAGACTGCGGCAACGGCTGGAGACAATGTGCAAGGTGAGGAGACAGAAAGGAGACAGAGAAAGAAAGGAGACAGAGATAGAAAGGAGACAGAGAAAAGAGACAGAGATAGAAAGGAGACAGAGAAGAGAGACAGAGATAGAAGGGAGACAGAGAGAGAAAGGAGACAGAGAAAGAAAGGAGACAGAGAA
>NW_013569980.1:8690-9002 GCF_000499745.2 Eimeria mitis | reverse complement strand
CTAGAGAAGAGACTGCGGCAACGGCTGGAGACAATGTGCAAGGTGAGGAGACAGAAAGGAGACAGAGAAAAGAGACAGAGATAGAAAGGAGACAGAGAAAAGAGACAGAGATAGAAAGGAGACAGAGAAAAGAGACAGGGAAAGAAAGGAGACAGAGACAGAAAGGAGACAGATATGGGAAGGAGACAGAGAGAGAAAGGAGACAGAGGCAGAAAGGAGACAGAGACAGAAAGGAGACAGAAAAAGAAAGGAGACAGAGACAAAAAGGAGACAGAGAAAGAAAGGAGACAGAAACAGAAAGGAGACAGATAT
>NW_013569980.1:8149-8590 GCF_000499745.2 Eimeria mitis | reverse complement strand
AGATAGAAGGGAGACAGAGAGAGAAAGGAGACAGAGAAAGAAAGGAGACAGAGAAAGAAAGGAGACAGAGGCAGAAAGGAGACAGAGACAGAAAGGAGACAGAGATGGAGGGGAGACAGAGACAGATATATACCCTACTGCATGCATGCATGCATGCATGCATACAAACCTTTGCATGCATGCATGCATGCATATATTTGCATGCGCTGCTGCTGCAGGACGGCCTGCTAGACGAAGTGCGTTGGGTAGCAGCGCAGCTGCAGCTCCGCAGCTGGCAGCCACCAGCCAGCGGGGGCCCCACACGAAGCCCCCAGGGGCCCCCTGGGGGGCCCCCCATGAAAGAGTCTGAGGTGGGGGCCCCCCTGAAAGAGTATGAGGTGGGGGCCCCCCTGAAAGGGTCTGGTGGGGGGGGGCCCCCAGGGGGCCCCACCCCTCGCGAAA
>NW_013569980.1:7658-8049 GCF_000499745.2 Eimeria mitis | reverse complement strand
CGAAGCCCCCAGGGGCCCCCTGGGGGGCCCCCCATGAAAGAGTCTGAGGTGGGGGCCCCCCTGAAAGAGTGTGAGGTGGGGGCCCCCCTGAAAGGGTCTGGTGGGGGGGGGCCCCCAGGGGGCCCCACCCCTCGCGAAGGCAGCAGTTTGAGGGGAGGAGTTCTTCAAGGCATCGGTGAGCATTGGATGAAAGGGTTTAGCTTTTAGGGTTTTAACTCTTTGCGGTGTGCTAGGGTTTAGGGTTTAGAGGGTTTAGGGTTTAGAGGGTTTAGGGTTTGGAGGGTTTAGGGTTTATAAGAGTTTCGGGTTTAGGGTTTGTACTGTTAGTTGTTTACCATTAACTATTAAATATAACTTCTTTATTGTTTATTTTTTAATCATTTATTCCTTA
>NW_013569980.1:7206-7558 GCF_000499745.2 Eimeria mitis | reverse complement strand
TATATATATATATATATATATATATATATATATATATATATATATATATATATATATATATATTTCCTCTTTATTTATTGTGTAGGATACAAGGAGTTTTTCCCTCTGGTATTGCCAGAAGAAGAGAGGGTTTCGTGTTGTGAGGGTTTAGGGTTTGAGGGTTTTGATATCCAGCTGAAGAAATGTTTAAATTTGGTGGTTTTGCGTTCAATACAATATGCGAGACAACAGAGAAAGTGGATACGAAATAAATTTCTTATACGCAAAAAAAACGTTCCGCTTTACTTCTTTGAAACAAATGACGGTAAATAATTTTATTTTTTATCCTCAGTCATAAATATTTTATTCTTTT
>NW_013569980.1:6933-7106 GCF_000499745.2 Eimeria mitis | reverse complement strand
GTTTAAATTTGGTGGTTTTGCGTTCAATACAATATGCGAGACAACAGAGAAAGTGGATACGAAATAAATTCCTTATACGCAAAAAAAACGTTCCGCTTTACTTCTTTGAAACAAATGACGGTAAATAATTTTATTTTTTATTCTTAATCATAAATATTTTATTCTTTTTTAAT
>NW_013569980.1:5761-6833 GCF_000499745.2 Eimeria mitis | reverse complement strand
CTCACCTGCATGGGTTTATATTGAATATGCACATTTATATATAAGTATATATAAATAAATAAATAAATATATATATATATATATTATATAAACGCTATATTTAACAACAAAAAGAGAAAAGCAAGACAGAAAATTCGTGTTCTTCTGTTGTCTATGCATTTCAGCTGCAGTCGCCGAGTGGAAGGAAAAGATATACGGGCCAGCACTCCAAATAGTTAAAGGTTAGAAGAGGGTTTAGGGTTTAGGGTTTAGGGTTTAGGGTTTAGGGTTTAAGGTTTAGGGTTTAGGGTTTAGGGTTTAGTTGAATCTGCAGCTTCTCAGGTTACTGTGCCTCTTCTTCAGCTCTTAATAAAACATGCTGGGGGCGTAGAGCTTGGCTTTTGGGTTTCATATATTTTTATATATAGATAAGGCTTATGTTTCGAAGCTCACGATCTAGGGTTTAGGGTTTAGGGTTTAGGGTTTAGGGTTTTGTTTTTTCAGATTTTTTGGGCGGTGAAAAATTTTCAGAAGAATCGGAGTTTGCGGCGGCGAAGCAAATGCCAGGTATTGAAACTTTAATTGTTTTACTTTTTTTTTTGTTTTTTGTTTTTTTTGTTTGTATATATACAACACATAAAATGCATGCATACGCTTGAAATACATCTCTCTTTTCCTCTTCTTGGTTTGGGTTTTCTCTGTTTCTGCCTCTACTTCCACTGTCGCCTTCTCGTGACGTACTGCTGCTGCTGCTTCTGCTGCTGCTGTTGCTGCGGTTGCTGTTGCTGCTGCTGCTTCTGTTGCTGCTGCTGTTGCTGCTGTTGCTGCTGCTGCTGATCTCTGTAGACTGCCGCGAAAAGATGAATTCAAATTGCGATCGTCAAGGATAGGGGTATTTGTAGCTTTACGTTTCAGGTTTTTCTATTTAATCTGAAACTAGAAACGTACAAATATTAATTAATAATTAATTAATTAGTAATTATTAAATTACAATTAGTTAGCTGCATTTATTTTGCTTTTTCTTTTTATAGAGCTGCTGAAACTGAGGGAGGAAACGTCGGAGAGTGAAGCGGATACAAACGACGGCAGCGGG
>NW_013569980.1:4315-5695 GCF_000499745.2 Eimeria mitis | reverse complement strand
TATATATATATATATATATATATATATATATATATATATATATATATATATATATATATATATGTATTGTTTTTCTATCTGTCTTCTTTGTTTTCTTGTTTCTCTGTCTGTCGTTTTTGTTTATGTATGTCTCGTGTTTATCTTGTTTTCTTTTGTTTATTCGTCTGTTTCATTTGTTTTCGCTTGTACTGTTTGGCCGTATCTGCCACACTACATCTATCTCTTGTTTATTTTAGTTTGTATTCTTTTTTATCTCTGTCTCCTCTGTTTTTTCTGTCTCCTTTGGGTGTCTCTCACTGCTCCGTCGTTGTCTACGTCTCCTGTGGCTTTCGCTGTCTCCCTTTACAGTCTTCGTTTCTGTTTCTTTTTGTTTTCTTTTTTGTCAACTTTTGTGTTGGGTTTCTTATTACTTCTTCTCTTCTCTTCTGTTTCTTTGCGTCCCCTCTTCCTCTTTCTTCTTCTCCGTGCTGTCTGTTTCCTCATTCTTAGCGGAGTTCAGCAGAAGTTCAAACACCCAGACACTCTGTAACCCTAAACCCTAAGCTCAACTGAAGACAACAGCACTAATACAGCCACATAGCAAGCCATCACAAACCCTAAACCCTAAACTCGAGAGGATGTTGTAGAGGTGATGCATGATATTTCATTTATTTTTTTGCTTTTGTTTAGATGGATTGTCTGTGAAAGATGTGAACGGCGCTTCTATGGACAGTTGGCGCTCAAGCAGCACTTATTGGCTGCTAAGCGCTGCAGGCGGCCCCGCGTTCCCTCCGATCGTGAAAACCCTAAACCCTAAACCCTAAACCCTAACCTCCCCTATGAAGGTCTTGGCTTTTATGGTCTACGGTGTGGGGCTTGCAGCCTTCGTGGGCTCCATAGTTTCTGAGGAAATGCTAACGATCGCTCTGTATTCCCCGTCTTCTTGAATGGCAGCGTCACAACAATTTCGGGGCTTGCAATTGCATGCAGATACACATCCAGTTGCATGCAGATGCGCAGACACCCCGGACGTGGATTGAGCTCCCCCAGCCGAGTGCTACAGACTCCTGAACGTTTTTTTTTTTGCAGTTTCTTTGTGGCTTCTTTCTTGGGGGCTTCCCATAGACGAAGAATAAACATCAGGGGGTAGCGGGGTGGTGAACTGTTAGAGGTTTATGCTTAGCGGGGTAATTCGTGAGGTTAATGTACATAGCGGGTAGGGGGGGGTTCTACTGACGAGGGGAATTGTGCTAGTTGAGCCGCTTCTGCTGAAACTTGCACTTTTCATGTTCATTGAAACTGCGTTCTAAACAGTCTACAGTTGCTACCTTTCTTTTCTAAGGAGCTGTAATTAGCACCGAAGAACACGTTACTTGCCAGTACAGCCAACAAGGCGGTACG
>NW_013569980.1:3492-4267 GCF_000499745.2 Eimeria mitis | reverse complement strand
ATATATATATATATATATATATATATATATATATATAGTTGGCCGAGATCCGCTTAGGAATTTCTTGAGGTGCGCTTAGGTGGCGCCAGGCGATCGATGCAAATCATCTTATTTTGCGCATACAGTTCATATCCATAACAAATATAAGGAATTGATGGTTGCGTTATTCTTCTGTGTAACACTGAAAAGAGAATATATATAACACAATAAATTTCCGGAAAATATGTATGGATGAAACACACCCACACCCACACCCACAAAGTGCAGCAATGAATTTACTCCGTGTTAAATACTTGAATTTTTCAGTCGCCTTTCGATCGCTTTCCGGCCCGCCGTGCGGTGAACTGCGACGAATATTCAAGTTTCTTCTCAGCAAAGATGAATAAAAAAACGGAGAAAATATTGAATGCTTTTCTCTCTTAGAATAAAAAAGAATATACTCTGGCGTTTCACCATTTTTTCCCCTCACACGCCATCCAGCAGCAGCAGCCGCTGCTCCTGCTGCAACTGGTGATGTTCTTCTTAGTGCGCGCGGCTCAGCATACACTTGCACAGGTCTTATATCTCCCACTGTGCGTCGTGTCGCCACAAGCCCCGAATATTTCGAAAGCTTTTCAGTGGACAAGAAACCTGAAAAGGCAACGTCCTAAACCCTAAACCCTAAACCCTAAACCGTAAGCGGTGGATGATAAACCCTTACTTCTATAAAGCCTGAACCCCGAACACTAGGCCCCCAACATTAATTATTAAACGCTAAAGGAGGAAAAACAGCTCC
>NW_013569980.1:1845-3392 GCF_000499745.2 Eimeria mitis | reverse complement strand
ATTCAATTAAACCCTAAAGAGTAAGCCCTTAACCCGAAACCTGCAGCTTCAAACCCTAGACCCCGCACTCGCTTCTGAAACTTTACGAGTCGAGTGTCGACCCCCGGATTTTCTTTCGTTCCACTTGACGAATGTGGCTGACTTGCACAAGCAACACCCTAAACCCTAAACTCTAAACCGTGAGCACCAGTCTTCCTTCTTGGCTTCCACTTTCTCGTGAGGAATGCAAAATAGGTACCCGTAATAACGCGGAAGGCTGTTATAGGCATATACAAACCAAAACAACTGTGCTCAGGAACAAAGGGTGAAGAGTTTTAATAATCTTTTCCCATATTATATGTTCTTCTCAATATATTCATCCATAGGGAAACTGATGAACCTCTGTAGCTCCACAACGGGGTCGATGGTGCCAGTGGGCTGTCGGGGAAACGGTGGATTGGTACTCTACGGACTCTAAGCTGACACAGTCCATTCAATGCGATCCGAATACTTCAATTCAGAAAAAAATCAAACAGGTATTGCCAGAAAAGTAGAAGAAAAAGACAAAGACCCAATAGGCCACCAGCAGGGCCACGGGTTGTACACGAACCACCAGGGTACCGGACTCGGTTGAGCTTGGCTGATAATGCTCAGCTGCCGTTTCGCACAACAGGTCGAACCAATTCTATAGTTATCAGATGAAACTCTTCTATCAATTTTGAACTAACAAACATTTGACTGTCACTCCTGACTTGCGATACTTGCAATAGCCACGGGACCGGATGCGCGAGCCGGGGAGTCTCGAAGGCTGCGCATTCCCCCCGCACCCCGTATTTTGTGAAATATCATTATATTTACCTTCAACACGTTGTGGTCAATGTTGCTGTTATATTCTTTCCTGGCCTCCGCATGGCCGGCGGGCGCTGCGGGAGAGGGGGGTGGCGCCTCGCACAGGCTGAAGGATCATACTTCGCAGCAAGGAGGAGCTCATCTGGACGTTTCTGAAGTTTCAAAGCCGTTTAGTGTGGAAAGGCGTCACAGCACAGCTATTTTTGCCATCTCCGTGCTGAGTGTCGCGCTTGTTCTTACATTCGTTCTTGCGCAGTGCTTCAAGGCATTCAAATACGCGGAGAAGTCGAACACATCGGGAAGTGGAGCCAGAGAACTAGCAGAAGGAAAAGACAACCAGTGCACTGTGAGCTTTTTCGCGAGAGGGGTGTCGCTGCGGCACGAACGCCGCCAACTAGTTGGGTCCAGAGGGGGAATCGGACGAAAATCTTGTTAGAGATTTCCCAGCTCCAGGGCAAGATGAATGAAATAGAGAGACAAATACCCGCCAACTGCCGCTAATATCTTAGCCCGCAGCTGACCGCATTCATCTTCCTTGGTTTTTAAGAGGCCGATATAGTGTTCAGCTCATGCAACCTTGCCGCGTTTGCCACTACTGCATTGCAACGCGCTCCGATGAAACCTTCAGGTTTTGATCGCGTCCAAACCATGGCTACGCTTGAATTTTGGCTCGCGTATGGAGGGTGTTGCAGCTTGTTTGGAGCAGTTAGCTGCTGTGA
>NW_013569980.1:0-1789 GCF_000499745.2 Eimeria mitis | reverse complement strand
TCTACGCAGCGTTCTGCGCTTGAGATCGATTCATTCAACACGCAGCCAGTGCGCATACAGCGGATTTCAGGAATGTGAAACTTAGGTTGCGAAACGAAGGAACATTTGCTTGTGGTGAACAGCGTGTAGACGGTTACAATGCTTGGAAATGCTACCCACGGGATTCGGTTTCCTTGGCGTATCAAAGGCAGAACTGGTGCTTTGCGAATGCAGAGTTCTTCCTGTGCCCCACTCTGGCAAGGCAAACAATGTGGAGCTCCCGCATGTAGTTGCAACAGCAATACAAGGAAAGCAGGATTAAGAAGCAAAACAGACCGTGCAGAGTTGAAGTTTTGAAGCTGCAGTCAGCTTGTATACGGCGGCAATCGGACGTGGGTGGCGGGGGCTGAGTGGAGAGGGCAGAGTCACATGTAACGGACATCGACTTCCGTGCCGCTGTTTCTAGGCGTTTTGCTGAGCTCAGTCCAATTCGCTAAACCTTCGGATGCACAGTTGGTCTTCGGAACCTGCAACCGTCTTTCCGTAGCACGCTTCCGCGTTGATGCGACATACTACGGAAATGCTCTACCTTGGTGATGTTCGGATGCATATTTGGTTCGGGGTTTTCGTGCACACAGCAGGTGCGTCTGCTTGATTGGGGCTGGCTGTCGCTGCCGGTGGCGCACGCATACATTGCAGCAATGGCAAGTGATTGTGCATTGTGCAAAGAGAACATAGCCAATACACTCAAGAAGCGTCGAGCGTGCATCTAAGAGGATATGGCCAGCAACTACTGTTGGTCAACCATCGAGGCAAACGGGCAGCTGACAGGTACTGATCCTCCTCAGTCAGTGGATGCATTGCCGATGCGTACTCCTTTCCTTAGCTCTTCACAAGTGCCATAAATTAGGCGTTTCCTGTCTACGTCGCTGCTATGCAGTTTCAACCGACCAGATTTTGCAGGTTCTCCAGCATACATCCAGTCTTCAGCTTGACCCGCGCGACTTCACACTATGGCTGCTCTTCGCCAGTAGGCAGTCATATGGGCGGCTCCCTTCTCAGATGCAGCAGCAGGGAAACGCCAGCAGATTTGTATCGACAGCATGGTAAACATGAGTCGATACACGCACGATGCAGCCTGTTCGTCTACTGCAGGACTTAGAAATTGCCTCTCTTTGCTGCAGAACGACACGCGCATATTATATGGGGTTACTGAGCAATCGATATTTTGGAGGACATTTCCGATTTCATATGTGGGTGTTGCTTTTCTTGTACAAACTGTTTTCGGGAGCGTTCTCAGAAGCATACAAGGGCAGTTTGGCATGCGGCATTCAAAACATCTGCAAGTTGATTGGAGCTGACAGCACCTGTAGCACGTACGCAGGCCTCCACTCTGGCAGAAAATGTATGCGCAATAGGGCAAACAAAAGTATGCTAGACACTTAATGCAGCAGGTTCTCGAAAGCTTTTTTAGCAAATTTGCGCTACAAGAGGGTAGTGAATTCAGAGAGCATGTGAAACGGGGTTGCTCGGCAGACACAGCGTGTAAGCGCATTGCTGAGCCGATGCTGTTTCTCTGGTTTACCACAACCACAATTGCTGGTCGCCCCGTTTTAAGGCATTTGCGTGCTCGGAAGCTGCGCTGTGCCGATGTTCAAGGCATCAAAACAACGACGCATTTCGCGAGCTTTCATCTGGAGTGTCAGCTTAACGGGTTCGTGTTGCTTGTTGGCGGTCGGCAATGTTCGTGAATGCTGCCTGGTCCTATGCGCTGGTGCCAGAGAACTGACAAGTGTCTCTCCGAAGGAAG
>NW_013569979.1:8579-10440 GCF_000499745.2 Eimeria mitis | reverse complement strand
TATAAATATAAATATAAATATAAATATAAATATAAATATAAATATAAATATAAATATAAATATAAATAGATTTTTATGGGTAAGTAAATATAATTCTTTTGGTGCTGCTGGTTTTGATGCTGTTGGTGGGGATGGTGCTGCTGCTGCTGCTGCTGCTGCTGCTACTGCTACTGCTACTGCTACTGCTGCTGCTACTGCTGTTGCTGCTGCTGCTGCTGCTGCTGTTGAAGCTGCAGAGAAGTGGCACTGGAGGAGATGAGGAGACACAAGAGACAGGAGACAGGAGACAGAAGAAAAGGAGACAGAAGAGAAAGGAGACAGAAGAGAGATGAGAGAGAAGAGAAAGTAGACAGGAGACAGAAGAGGCAGAAGAGAAAGGAGGGAGAAGAGAAAGAAGAGACAGAAGAGAGGAGGGAAAGGAGACAGGAGACAGAAAAGAGACAGAACAGACAGAAGAGACAGAAGAAAAAGGAGACAGAAGAGACAGAAGAGACAGAAGAGAAGGGAAACAGAAGAGACAGAAGAGAAAGGAGACAGAAGAGAAAGAAGAGAAAGAAGAGAAAGAAGAGACAGAAGAGATACAGAGGAGACAGGAGAGAAAGGAGACAGGAGAGAAAGGAGAAGGGAGACAGAAGAAAAAGGAGACAGAAGAGAAAGAAGAGAAAGGAGACAGAAGAGAAAGGAGACAGAAGAAAAAGGAGACAGAAGAAAAATGAGACAGAAGAGACAGGAGACAGAAGAGAAAGGAGACAGAAGAGACAGAAGAAAAAGGAGACAGAAGAAAAAGGAGACAGAAGAGACAGAAGAAAAAGAGACAGAGTGTGTGTGTGTGTATGTGACCTTCTTCTACTGTGGGTGTGTCTGTCTCCTCTGGCGATCTCTCAGCGGGGTAACGAAAGCCCCCAGGAGAGACAGAAGCATATTTCTTATCGAGATACCGCTGCTGCTGCTGCTGCTGCTGCTGCTGTTGCTGCTGCTGCTGCTGCTGCTGCTGCTGCGAGAAAGGACGTCTGATGCTGCTGCTGCTGTTGCTGCTGATTCTGCTGCCTATAGGCAGAGAAGGAATCCCGGTGGATAACTGCAGCAGCAGGAGACAGAAAGGAGACAGGAGGAAACACAAAAGATACAGAAAGGAGACAGATATAAGAAACAGCAACACAAGCTGCTGCTGCTGCTGCTGCTGCTGCTGCTGCAGCAGCAACAGGCTTACACCCCCCCCCTCAACCCCCCGCCCTATTAAACCCGCAATGTGAATGTTGTCCCCTTCTCAGCGTAATAAAAAAAAAGAGAAGAGAAACGAGAGCAGAAAAGAACAAATAAAACAAAAAGAAAAACAACAACAGCAACAAAAAGAAGAAGAATAGAGACGAACCTGGTCTGTATGCGAGACACCGCGGTGAGGCTGCTGCAGAGACAGCTCATAGCCACGAAAGATTTGGTGAATTCGCTGCGGCAGCCCCCCCTCATCCATCAGCCCAGGTGTGAACTGTGCTGGGGTTTGTTGCTGCTGCTGCTGCTGCTGCTGCTGCTGCTGCTGCTGGTGCTGGGGGCTCGCCATGGGTGGTTGGTGGTGTATTTGTGCGTGAACCAGGTGTATATACAGCGAAATACAAGCAAAAATATGTAAAAAAAGAAAAAAATCAGAAAAAAATACACTCAATGGTGGGTTATATACATAGATGAATGTACACTGAGCTGCCTATACACCCCAGATACAAGCACCGATACTACAGAGAGGGGCTGGGTGTCTTCTATGGGTTCTGTTGCTCCTTTTGTTTATAAATTGTGAAAAAAGAAGAGAAAATACAAATATAATCATAAATAAAGAAAAAAAAAGAAAGAATAGCGAGCAGAAAGAAGA
>NW_013569979.1:8076-8479 GCF_000499745.2 Eimeria mitis | reverse complement strand
AAAAGAAAAGAAAATACAAATATAATCATAAATAAAGAAAAAAAAAGAAAGAATAGCGAGCAGAAAGAAGGAAAAACAGAAGAGAAACATACACCCACCACCGCAGCAGGCCTAGAGATATATACAGCTGAGGATACACCGCAGATGAGGTGTATAATATAGAGATATAAATGCATTTATTTATATATTTTTAGTTTCTTTTTTAGTTTTTAGTTTAATATAAATGAATATATAATACTTATAGATATAAATATTAAGAAAATACACAGGGGCCCCCTGGTGAGGCCCCTGATGGGCCGGTTTGGTCTGGGCCGGTGGCTACCTATGGAGCTCGCGGTAATATTATTTTATAATAGAAAAATAAATAAAATAAATAAATAAATTAACAAAAATAAGAGAAAAT
>NW_013569979.1:7188-7999 GCF_000499745.2 Eimeria mitis | reverse complement strand
ACCCCCCAAGCAACCGCCGCCGCCTCGAGGCTCGGGTGTATACAGCCGCTTTATGATTTTGTGTAAGAAAATATTAAATATTTATTTAATTAAATATTTATTTATTTATTTATTTAATTATATAATTTATAAATTAGAGTATTGATTAATTTTTTTATTAATTAATTTATTATCTGGTGATATGCACAGCAGCTTCGTTTGTTCTTTGAGTAGAGAGAAACACAGAGAGCCGCACTAAACAAAAAAATAATAAAATAAGTGCATGCATTTAAATATATAATAAAAAATAAATAAAATTATTTTTAAAATATATTATATTATTATAAAAAACAACAAAATAATAAATAGCGGTGTATTTCGCTCTTCATACAAATACCAAATCACTAACTTCCTTCGATACTGGTAGTCAGAGGCTGCGCTTATTTTATTTTATGTATAAATGCTTAATTTATTATTTTATTTTATTTTATTTTATTTTATTTTTTTTGCTTGTTTTCTATTTTATGTACAAATGCTGCATTTTCTAGCCAAAGGAGCTGTACAGGCACGTCATATATTTCAGGTTTTCCTCGACTTTTAATTTATTTTAATTTATTTCACTTATGTTATTTTATTTTATTTTATTTTATTTTATTTTATTTTATTTTATTTTATTTTATTTTATTTTATTTTATTTTTTCGTTTACGCTGACGATCTATGCCAAGCCTTTCATACTTCAGTATTTCACCCAATAAATATATAATATATTCATATTATATATATATATATTATATATATATTATATATATATGATATATATTATATATATAA
>NW_013569979.1:6898-7165 GCF_000499745.2 Eimeria mitis | reverse complement strand
TATATATATATATATATATATATATATATATATATATATATATATATATATATATGTATATATATACATACTATACATACAAGTACCTACTGAGTCTCTACATCGTTTGTGAAATGTTTGTTATAGTCTATCAAAGGCACTGCATGCATGCAGAGTAAATACAGCATACAGAGATATATATAAATTAAAATTAAATAGAAAAAAACAAAAAAAATAAAACAAAAAGTAAAATCCTTGTCTTTGTTTTTCTGTGTGTTGCAGCAACAG
>NW_013569979.1:5539-6873 GCF_000499745.2 Eimeria mitis | reverse complement strand
AAAAAAAAAAAAAAAAAAAAAAAAGTTTAGGGGTTTATAAAAATAAAAAAAATAATAAATATATTAATAATAATACCAATAAGATGATTTTAATAAATATAAAAATAAAAATAAAAATAAAAAAAATAAAAATAAAAATAAAAATAAAAAAAATAAAATAAAGGAATAATGTTAACAACAGAAGTAATGCTAATAATAGAGGAATTGAAAATAATAAAAAAATAATAAAAGTAATAATAAAGACACCAATAAAAATAAAAATAAAAATAAAAATAAAAACAAAAATAAAAATAAAAAAAAAAATAATAGTGATAATAATAAATAAAAGGAGGAGGTCTGCTCTAGGGTTTAGGGTTTAGGGTTTAGGGTTTAGGGTTTAGGGTTTGGGTTGTTTCCAGTATTTGTTTGCTGCTGAGCTCGATGGCTAGCTGCTGCTGCAACACCTCAGCTGTATCCTTTCTAAACCCTAAACCCTAAACCCTAAACCCTAAACACTAAACCCTAAACCCTAAACCCTAAACCCTAAACCCTAAACCCTAATATCAGTTTATCTCCATGTTTTTGTGCAGCTCAGATGAGGGAGTGTGGGGGCTGTAGAGGAGATTAAACACTCCTAAACCCTAAACCCTAAACCCTAAACCCTAGGGTTAAACCCTCAACCATAGACCTAAACCCTAAACGATAAGACATAAACCCTTATCCTATACCCTAAACCACAACACTAAACCCTAAACCCTAAACCCTAAGCAATAAATCCTAAACGTAGAATTATTATTTTGAGGGTTTAGGGTTTAGGGTTTAGGGTTTAGGGTTTAGGGTTACTGTGTAACCCCAATAACATCGAGGCCTCTTGCTATACTAAAGCCCCAGCACAGAGGGGTAGTCTCTGGTGTCTGAATGTGTGTACAAAGATGCAGAAAAAAATAAATAATAAAGAATAAATAAGGGTTTAGGGTTTAGGGTTTAGGGTTTAGGGTTTAGGGTTACAGTGCTCGAGGTGCCCATACACCCGGGCGAGACAGGCTGCAGCGCCCCAGCAGAAAACTAGCGTAGGAGGAGACAAAAAAGAATTGATTTAACTTATTTAAATTAAAAAATAATTATTTTAATTATAAAATAACAAAATAAAAAAAATAAAATAAAAAAGAATGAAGATACTGAGGCGATACAAAAACTAAACTGCCCCCTCAGGGGTGTATACAACAGAGGGGGGGGGGTCTAGCGCGGGGGATAAGAGCTAGAAACTTTAATTAAAATAAAAATAAAAATATTAATTAAAAAATAATTTATTTTATTTAAATTAAAATGAATTTATACGCAAGAGAAACGGCTAA
>NW_013569979.1:4765-5439 GCF_000499745.2 Eimeria mitis | reverse complement strand
CGGGGGATAAGAGCTAGAAACTTTAATTAAAATAAAAATAAAAATATTAATTAAAAAATAATTTATTTTAATTAAATTAAAATGAATTTATACGCAAGAGAAACGGCTACTGTACGCCCCCTGCAGCCGTCGAGTGTACATACACCCCAAGTGAGAGAGGAGATGAAGCCGAGGGGCCAAGCCAGTTGCATGCACATAGAGAGAAATAAAAGAGAAATATAAATAAAAATAAATAAAAAAATAAAAATAAATAACTTTAATTTATTAAAAATAACAAAAAGAAGAAAAAAAACAACAGAAGGATATACTGGTATTTCAGGTGTATGTACAGCTCAGAACGACCGCCCGCATCAACCAAACAAATACCCTTCATCAGCCCCCGCTAAAAACTTCTTTATATAATAAATTAATTATATTTTAATTATATTTTAAATATATTTTAATTTATTTATTTATTCTTATAAATTTATTTTCTCTTTTTACCCCGATACCCTCAACAAATACGCCTTCATCTCCCCCCCCTCTCCCCCCAACAGTCTCTCAGTATACACAACAACAAAGAAGAAGAAAAAGAATAAAAAAAAAAAACAAAAAAATATTTATATTTAATATATTTGAATATATATGAGGTGTATATACAGTGCAACAACTTGATTTATCTGTCTGCACTCAAC
>NW_013569979.1:4346-4663 GCF_000499745.2 Eimeria mitis | reverse complement strand
TAACAATGCAAGAAAAACAAATTAAAATATTTATTTAAACATGAATATACACCCCAGAGCTCTCCTAGCTACAGCAACTCTCTCTGCCACCCTATACACCGCAGCACCACCCCACAACAAAAGCCTCATCACTGGTGGGTCTCAGTGCATGCATGCATGCATGCATGCAAGCTCAGTGCTCTGCATGCATGCATGCATGCATGCATGCAGAGAGAAAGAGGAGAGAGAGAGAGAGAGGGAGAGAGAGAGGTTTTAGTTTTTTGTTGATCTCTGCTGAGCTCGTTGTCTTAGACGTGGTGCCCTCTATTCTCCTTCTT
>NW_013569979.1:3908-4246 GCF_000499745.2 Eimeria mitis | reverse complement strand
TAACAATGCAAGAAAAACAAATTAAAATATTTATTTAAACATGAATATACACCCCAGAGCTCTCCTAGCTGCAGCAACTCTCTCTGCCACCCTATACACCGCAGCACCACCCCACAACAAAAGCCTCAACACTGGTGGGTCTCAGTGCATGCATGCATGCATGCATGCATGCTCAGCGCTCTGCATGCACGCATGCATGCATGCATGCATGCATGCATGCATGCATGCAGAGAGAAAGAGGAGAGAGAGAGAGAGAGGGAGAGAGAGAGAGAGAGGGAGAGAGGGAGAGAGAGAAGTTTTAGTTTTTTGTTGATCTCTGCTGAGCTCGTTGGCTTAGA
>NW_013569979.1:0-332 GCF_000499745.2 Eimeria mitis | reverse complement strand
ATATATATATATATATATATATATATATATATATATATATATATATATATATATAAATATGTGTGTGTGTATTACAGAGCGGTCGTTTGGTGTATATCCAGGTGCTGAGCCCTTTATCTCCTTTATGTGTCGATATATCTTTTGCGGTGTATATACTAAAACAATGCATGCAATACGAAGAAAAAGTTTTTTATTTAGAATATGATTCTTCTTTTTTGTCTCTTCTTTGTATTTTTAACTTTGGGGGACAAATGGCCAACAAAGGGATTTTTGTTTTTGATTGTGATGTGCTAGCCACTGATGTACACCATAGCACAGGTAATATATATATT
>NW_013569978.1:8359-10187 GCF_000499745.2 Eimeria mitis | reverse complement strand
AGCAGCAGCAGAATGCTGCTGCATTCGCACAAACGCCAGATGGTGCAGCAGCAGCAGCAGCACCAGCAACTACTGCAGCAGCAACAGCAGCAGCAACAGCAGCAGCAACAGCAGCAGCAAAAGCAGAGGCAGATCTTGCGGCCTTTCGAAGCCCAGCATTTCAGGTGTGTTTTGCTGCTGCTGCTGCTGCTCCTGCTGCTGCTGCTGCTGCTGTTGCTGCTGCTGCTGCTGCTGCTGTTGCTGTTGTCGCTGCTGATGTTGCTGCCGATGTTGCTGCTGTCGTTGGTGCTGGTGGTGCTGCTGCTGTTGTTGCTGCTGCTGCTGCTGCTGTTGCTGTTGCTGCTGCTGCTGCTGCTGCTGCTGGCAGCATGCTGTCTCCGTGTTTCCTGTCGTTTATTTATTTTATTTTATTTTTATTATTTTTATTTTATTTTGTTTTTTTTTGTGTATATATTTGTTTTATATATTTATATTTATATTTTATTTTATTTTATTTTATTTTATTTATTTTATTTTTTTTTTTATGTTTGCTGCTTGCAGCCGGGGTGTATACCTGAGGACCCGCCGCCGCCAGAGCTTTGCCGCTAAAACAAAATAAATAAAAATAAATAAAAATAAATAAAATAAATAAATAAATATAAATATATAAATAAATAAAAATAAATAGATAAATAAAAATAAATAGGTAGATATGAGTAAATAGAAAAGAGAGAAAGAATTTGTTTTGTTGATTTTTGCTGTTTAATAATAAAAGAAAAAACAAAAAATAATAAATAAATAAATACAATATGAACAGCAGCAGCAGCAGCTGCTGCTGCTGCTTCTGCTGCAGCAGAAACTGCTGCTGTTGCTGCTGCAGCAGCAGCAGCTGCTGTTGCTGCTGCAGCAGGAACTGCTGCAGCAGCTGCTAGAGCAGCAGCTGCAGCAGCAACTGCAACGGCTATAGTAGCAACAGCTGCAGCAGCAGCAACAGCTGCAACCGCAGCAGCAGCTGCTGCAACAGCAGCAGCAGCAGCAACAGCTGCAACCGCAGCAGCAGCTGCTGCAACAGCAGCAGCAGCTGCAGCAATATCTTTTTTGTTTTTTTATTTAGTTGTTTATTAATTTTTTGTTTTAGGAGTTGATGAGTAGAATAAAGATAGTTTTAATTGGGGTGTATATGCAGCTCGGGGTGTATATGCAGCTCTTCTTCTTCTTCTCTTTCATTTGCTTCATTATATATCATAAATTCTGTTTGTGTATGTTCATCATCTTCTGCTGCTGCTGCTGCTGCTGCTGCTGCTGCTGCTGCTGCTGTGTCTCCATCTTCTTCTGCTGCTGTTATATCTGCTGCACCCCCAGCAGCAGCAGCAGCAGCAGCACCATCGACATCAGCAGCAGCAGCACCACCACCAGCAGCAGCAGCAGCAGCAGCAGCAGCAGCAGCAGCAGCAGCAGCAGCTTGGCCAGCAGCAAAACTCCAGACTTGTCTACACATGGGGCAGTTTCCTTCTTCTTCGCTGCGTACCCCTTCCCGATTCAACCAAGCACCTGCATATACACCCCAAATATATATTTATTTATTTATTTATTTATTTATTTATTTATTTTATTTTTTATAGTTTATGTATGGATTTATATTGTGTAGATGTATAGGGTTTGTATGGTGCAGCTGCTGCATTTTTGTTGTTTGTATATTAGGGTTTAGGAAGATATATATATATATTGAGGCTTTTTAGGGTTTAGGGTTTAGGGTTTTTGTATGCATTAGGGTTTAGGGTTTACGTATATTTATTTAGGGTTTTAGTGTTTCTGGTTTCGTTTTTGTGTAAATAATTAGGGTTTAGGG
>NW_013569978.1:8113-8279 GCF_000499745.2 Eimeria mitis | reverse complement strand
ATATATATATATATATATATATATATATATATATATATATATATATATATATATATATATGTAGGGTTTAAGGTTTCGTTTGTATGTAAAGCCTTAGTGTCTCGTGTTTCATTTGTATGTAGAGAATTAGGGTTTAGGGTTTCGTTTGTATGTAGAGAACTAGGGT
>NW_013569978.1:7351-8068 GCF_000499745.2 Eimeria mitis | reverse complement strand
ATATATATATATATATATATATATATATATATATATATATATATATATACATATATATATACATAAGCTTTGGTTTGTATCTCGTGTTTATTTTGTATGTATAGAATTAGGGTTTAGGGTTTAATTTGTATGTATAGAATTAGGGTTTAGGGTTTAGGGTTTAGGGTTTAGGGTTTACCGATGCAATGTAGATGAAAGATATGTCCGCATTGTCCAAAAGCAGGCGGACAAACTTCTCCTGGAGCATCACAATTAGGGCAGGGCAATTCAAAACAATTTTCACAAATGACGCAATGAAGATCTTCTGGGGTATCTCGCCATCGATGAACTCCGACTGTATGTACACCTAAAACTTGAATTTTTGAACTTGAACATGAACTGAAACCGCCGATGGAAAGCTGCTTCATAGGCCAAAATTCATCATGTAAATGCAAATTTTACCTCAAAATTCAGCTTCTTTTCATCTATTTCATCTATTTTGTGAAAAAAAACGAAAAAAAATGATTATTTTCAACCAGAATCGCATACACACAATACCCGAACCGCACGGAAACACCGCCATACAACTACCACCCCCCCGTCAAAATACACAGCTCTTGTGCAGGTGTATGCGGCTCGTAAAGAGAAAAAAATTAAAAAATTTATAAATTATTCATTTAGTTTTATAAATCGCAAAAAATAAACAAAAAAAAACAACATTTTCATGCAGGTTTCCAC
>NW_013569978.1:1158-2211 GCF_000499745.2 Eimeria mitis | reverse complement strand
AAAAAAAAAAAAAAAAAAAAAAAAATAAATAAAGTATTGAGGTGCATATACACCTGAAAGGAGCATTGGTGCTGCTGCAGCAGATGGTTGGTTGCTGCTGCTGCTTCTATCGTCCGCACATCTTTCCTTATATCTCCTGTTTTTTCGTTTTTTAATAAAAAAGAATAAACTAAACCATCAGAACCAAATAAAGATATACGCTTCGGTTTCTGCTTGCTAGGCAATACCTGCAGCAGCAGCAGCAGCAGCAGCAGCAGCAGCAGCAACAGCAGCAGCAGCAGCAGCAGGGGAAGGAGAAGGAGAGAAATAGCAGCAGCTGTTCAAGCGAGAGATGCTGTTGCAGCAGCAAACGGAGAAACGGATATACACGCAGCAGCAGCAGCAGCAGCAGCAACTGCAGCAGCAACAGCAGCAACTGCAGCAGCAGCAGCAGCAGCAGCAGCAGCAAACCTGCATGGTGTCTGCAACAGCAGCAATAGTAACGAGGGGAGAATCCCAGCGAAGAAAAGCCTTCGTCGGTACAGCAGCAGCAACAGCAGCAGAGTTGCTGCTGCTGAACAGCCTGCAGCAGCAGCAGCAGCAGCAACAGCAGCAGCAGCAACAGGAATAGCATCGACAGCTATGGTAGCAGCAGCAGCAGAGTTGCTGCTGCTGCACAGCATGAACCAGCAGCAGCAGCAGCAGCAACAGGAATAGCAACAAAAGCAACAGCAGAAGCAGCAGGAGGAGCAGCAGCAGCAACAGCAATAGCAACAGCACCAGCAGCAACAGCAGCAGCACCACCACCACCACCACCAGCACCACCACCACCAGCAGCAGCACCACCACCACCAGCAGCAGCAGCACCAGCAGCAGCAGCAGCACCACCACCACCACCACCACCAGCACCACCACCACCACCACCACCAGCAGCAGCAGCAGCAGCAGCAGCAGCAGCAGCAGCAGCAGCAGCATACTGTGTAATATTAGGAAAAGTATGAGAGACAGAAACAGCAGCAGCAGCAGCACCACCACCACCAGCAGCAGCAGCACCACCACCAGCACCAGCAGCAC
>NW_013569978.1:0-556 GCF_000499745.2 Eimeria mitis | reverse complement strand
GCAGCAGCAGCAGCAGCAGCAGCAGCAGCAGCAGCAGCAGCAGCAGCAGCAGCAGCAGCAGCAGCATACACAGGAAACGAATGAAGGTTTATTTGCTGCTTTTTCTGTTTGTATTTATTAGTATAATTGGTAGAATAAAATAAAAATAAAATAAAATAAAATAAAATAAAACAAAATAAAACAAAACAAAATAAAATAAAATACATATATTTATTGTTGATGTTTTATATTTATTATAAAAATTATAAAATTATAATGATTTGCTTAGTAAGCAGACAAAAAAAAAAAAAAATAAATAAATAAATAAACAAATAATAAATAAATAGATAAAAAAGCAAATAAATAAATAGAATAAATGGATAAACAAAGCAAATAAATACATAAATAAAATAAATAATAAAATATAAAAAAACAAATAAATAAATAAAATAAAAATAAAAAACAAATAAACAATTAAACAAATAAAAAAAACGATTTGTGTACACCTGAAGTGTAGCAGCAGCAGCAACAACAACAGCAGCAGCAACAAAAAAAAAAAAAAAAAAAAAAAAAAAAA
>NW_013569977.1:4383-10188 GCF_000499745.2 Eimeria mitis | reverse complement strand
CCTTGATGTGCTTATTGCTTGATGAACGGCGACATTCTCCATGTGGCTATGCAACACTTATCGGTCAAAGCGGCAACGTGTAATCTCACTGCTGCGAATACAATAGAATTTAAAACGAAATGAAGCTTGTGGGTACATAGAGGAATTTGAGAATCGTCACTTGGACGGTGCCGCATACATGCTGACGCTCAGCAGAGAGAGAGCTGAGTATCTGAGAGCGCTCCGAGCGCCTTGAATCGTTGCAGCCGTTGTTCGTACTAGGTCCCCCATCACTGGAGCATTCGGCCCCTTCTTCATTGTTTGATGAGTGTATAACAGATCGTGAGTGGTTCTATTCTAGTGCGCAAGTACTGAGTCGATTCTCGCCATAGATTGCGTTAGCTACCTGTTGGAACAGTGGAGCGACCGCGTGTTGTAGTGAAGCAATTAATCGTATGACGATGCGAATAACGCGTTTGGGGCCGTATGCTTACATTCCCTGCAGATATGCTGAAGCAAGTGCTTGGCCTGTTCATCGTTGCCTCTACTTGGCCGACGTGACGGCAGAACAGATACAGCTGAGCGGAAGTCGCGGTTCTTCAGTGCTGTTCACTCTGTGCCGCCCCATCAAGTTGAAAGTGCTCAAATTGCTGTTCGGCTTTCACAACTTTCCCTGTTTGCACTGTCGCCGAAAGTCTTTGAACTAGGATACAACTTGGCATATTTACGTGGGACGACCCGCTCACCAGCTCCTTGGATCGTAGAACAGATAGATGCTATGACTGGAAACGGGCGGTAGCTTTCGAGTGGCTTACGATCCATTGCACAGCAGGGGCCAGCCGGAGTACGGTTGCCAGCATTGCGCGCCGCTGGGAAGAATTTTCTGTTGCAGAAGGTGCGTACACAGCTTAGTTCAATATCGTCTAGCTGGACTCGGAGAGATAATGCGAACATATTGCGCAGCACTGCTTAGGCGCCACAGCTTGTAAGCGCGCCGTTGGCTTCGTTCGAGATGTACAGTTTGCCGCGACCAGAATTGCCGTTATGTGGTGTTGCTGGCCTGCGTGTGCCTTGTTACTAAGCTGTTTAAGGAAATCAGGGAAGTGCATAACTTGATATGTTTTTCGGGTGGAGAGGAGAGTCAGTCATAGTGTGGTTAGTAAGCTCCTAGCGATCAGTGCAGCAATGTATTTTCGCACTGCTGGAAGCAAAGGTGGTCTTAAATCGCAATTCAGGAAGTGGGTTGAAAACCAAGAAATATTTTCATTTGGTGGAGCTGCTTAAACGCCGACGCTTTTTGAGGAGACAGCTGCAAGTGCTGAGTCAGTTTTCGAGCTCTTGGCTCGTCGCAACCGTCGGCTTTACTAAATCCCGCAATCTTGGAGCAGCGCGCCTCTGCTGCACTGTTTGACGAGTGTATAATAGCTCGTGAGTGTTTCCGCATGGATACATCGCTACTTACTTGACTCGACGTCTAGGAAGCGTTTGCTAGCTGTTAGTGCAATTTAGCTACTAGGTTGCATAGCGTGACAGTTAATAGCTTGGCTAATGTGAGATACGCGTTCAGAACGGCGTCAAGCACGCTTTCCTTGCAGGTGTGCTGCAGCAAGAGCCTGGCGGGGTCGACAAATCCTGTATTTGACCCGAGTGGCGAGAGCACAGATACACCAGCATAGTAGCATCTGTGGCGCTATTGGCACCCGTGTTCCAGTTAATCTAGTTGCGAATGCCGCACTGGGCGTTCGGCGTTGTGCCACTTCTTGCGTCTTCATTGCCGCTGTAGGCTTCCGACGTTCTCCGAAAACTTCAGNCGTTGTGCCACTTCTTGCGTCTTCATTGCCGCTGTAGGCTTCCGACGTTCTCCGAAAACTTCAGCTTTGTGTGTTTACATTAGTGGGTCTGACAAGTAGCTTGGTGAAACATAGAAGATATCAATGTTATGTGCTGAAGGCGGGAGATAGCTATGGGATGGCTTGAACCCCGATGCACAGCACGGGGCGATCGCAATGTTGTTGCGCAGCACCGGGCATCGCGGAGAGGAGTGCCTGATGCGCCACGTGTGGAGGTCACCTGCCTTCGTGGCACCCAGATACGCTGAATGAATAAAGCCTTCACACGTGTTGCAGATAGCTGCTTAATAGCCGCAAATTGTAAACACGTTGTTGGATTCGTTTGACGTGTGCATTTGACGCGATAATAATTGGAATTGTGCATATGGTGTGACTGGCATGCGTGTATCTCGTTGCTTTGCTGTTTAGGGAAGAAGGGAAAGTACATGCCGTGGAATGTGCAATGCTTATTGGTCTGATGAGAACTGGCGCTCGCCTGTAGTTGTGCAACGTGCATCAGTCAGCGCGCAAAAGTGTGGTCTCACTTCTGTGACTAACGGTTTCGTTGGACCGAGGGAGTAAATGGCGAAGCCTGGGAATACGTTCCTCAGGCGAAGCCGCAGTAAAGCCGGCGCACATCGCAGACAACACTGCATTTTATGAGCTCATGCTTGACTGCTTGAATCGTCGCACCCGTGGTTGCTGCTGGATGCTGCACCGCTGCAGCTCCTTGCCCCCGGCTGCACTATTTGACGTCTGTATAACAGGTCGTAAGTGTCTCCATATGAGCGCTTTACTACTGACTGGACTCGCGGCATAGGCTGCTTTTGCTAATTGAAGGAACAGTGCAGCGATTACCCCTCATAGCGAAGCAGTTGACGGCAATGGGAGCTGTGCGGTCAGCGCGTCATTCACTCGAAGCGGGCATGAGACAGCAAGCGCTTGACGGTATTGTCACATAATCGATTTGAGGAGTAGCAGCCGCACAAATGGGGTGCTTAATTCGTCCGCGGACTACGGCTTTGCGTATTTGCGTGGAAGTGGCTAGTCAGTAGCTGGGCGTGAAACAGAATAGATGCTATTGTGTCGGATATGCGATAGATATAGTATGGCTCAAACCACACGGCGTCGGTTGGGCAACTCAGTATAGGCTTGCGCAGCACAGAGTGCCTCTTGGAGAAATGCCTAATGCACAAGGTACTTCGAAAGCTTAGATGAATTGACAGTAGGAATCGTGCAGTTACTTAACACAGAGCGTATAGGCAACCGAAGCTTGTAACCACGTTGCTGGCGTCGTCGGACCTCTGCAGTTTGCTGCGAGCATTTTTGTTGTTGCGCATGTGATGTTATTAAGCGCGGTCTGTCTCGTTGATATTCTGTATAAAGCAGTAGGGACTGTCGATGTTTCGATATCTTTATGTATGGTTATGCTTGTTTGCTTGGGGAGGAGAGGCAGGCCCCGTAGCGTGATGCAACGTGAAACCGGTAGCGAGGAAACCTGCGTTATCACTGCCCTGTATATAATATGGACTATGTGCAATGCAGGTGGTGAGTACATGGAGGGCTCTGGGGGCCGCTTCCTTTGGAGGGATCGCGTAAGCGCCGGAGCGCCTCACAGAAACAGTTGCAGTTTCCGATTGCGCTTCCGATCTCTTGTATCATCGCAACCATCGTTGCTAAGACTGCCCTTGCGTTTAGGCTCTGGGGCTCACTGGATTAGCCAGCACCGCGATGCATTGTTTGACGGCTGTATGACAGCTCGTGAGTGTTTCTACGAGGACGCGCCATAGATGACTGGACTCGAAGCATACTCGGCATTGGCTACTTGCTAGAACGGCGGCCTTGTCCCGCAGCGCGCATTTGTGTACACATGTTACACAGGACTGATTAGGAGACGCATATTGTAAGCATGTTGCTGGCTTTCTTCGGATTCTGCAGTTTTCCGCGATTACAATTGTTGTTGTGTATGTGAGGTTACTAGCCTCCCTGTATCACGATGCAGTGTTGTTTAACGGAGTGGGACAAGGGCATCTGTTGATGCGGNTCTTGCGTGGTAACAAAACGTCGTCCTGTTGTACATCGGCCAGTGCCAAAGCCTCGGTTCAATAATTATGCTCACTGCTGTAAACGCGGTTTAATGCGCAACGCAGCAAGTGTGTAGATTAAGGAGCCTGGGAATATGTACCTCTGGCAAAATCGCGCAAGCGCCAAAGGGCACCGCAGGGGCAGCAGCACCTTCTTAGTGTTTTGCTGGCATCTTGACTCGCCGCAACCGCCGTTGCTGCGGGACGCCGAAACACTGCAGCAGTTTGACCCCGGGTGCACAGTTTGACCGCTGCACAACCGCTCGGAAGCGTCGGTAGTCGACTGTACATGTACTCACTGGACGCGTGACGTACGCAGCTTCTGCTACTCGTTGAAACAGTGCAGCGGTGATGTACAATGAAAGAGTGTATACAGGTGCCGCCCAAACCGTGCATTCAGCATTGCTTGCGTACGTTCGAAGCAGAAATGAAGCAGCAATATTTTGCCAAGATTTTCACCTTCTTTGTCGGCATGGCATGCAGAGATTCAATGCAGGCATGGAGCAGCAATCTTTTGGCAAGATTATATGACAAATACGGCGGACCATCAGACAAAACTTTCGTGTAGTTTCAGTCTCTCAGCGATGTTGAGATTCTGCGGCTGCATAAGTTTGTAAACGGTAAGGTTTCTGGATTTGAGCCACTGCTTTCGTGCGCTGTGTCGCTAAAATCTTCGTAAGTCCCCCGACGGCTACAGCTTTGCGCGCTTGCGTGGGAGCGTCTAGCTGGCAGCTTATTAAGCCGTATAATAGAAAACGGTTACTGCTGGGGGCAGGAAGTGGATACGGCGTGGCGTAAAACCCACTGCGCAGCAGCGGCCAGTCAAAATATGTTTGCGCAGCACTGTGCATTGCTGGAAGGAGTGCCTGATGCAGGCGGTGCGTAGAGTGCTAAGTGCATTATCCGCTAACTGGACTGGAAGGATACTTCAAACACACATGTCGCACGGAGTCAGTTAGCTGCCGCAGCTTGTAAGCATGTTGTTGGCTTCAGTCGGTCTCTGCAGTTTGCCGCAATCACAATTCTTACTACGCATTTGATGTTATTAGCCTGCGCGCACGTTTTTGCTATACTGTTAAGGGAAGTACGAANGCAACGCTCATCCTTCAGCGCCCCAAAGTTTGTCCTCACTCCTAAGAAGAAATGTTGGTCTTAAAACACAATGCAGAAAGTGGGTATATGGAGAAGTCTGGGAAGCCATTCCTTGTGCGGACGCGCATACACGCTGATGCTCATCACAGATAGAGCTGCAGTTTCTGTACGCATTTCGTACTTCTTGAATTGTTGCAGTGGTCGCTAGTGCTGAGCGCCGAATCACTGGAACGATCGGTGACCAGCTTCATTGCTTGGTTGCTGTGAATCAGGTCGTGAGTGCTTCTCTTCGAATGCGCAGTTACTGACTGAATTCGCGGCATACACTGCGTTTGCTATTTGTCGAAAGTATATGCCGAAAACGTTTCGTATCGAACACGTTGGTTCTAGGACAATGCGATTTGTGCGTTCATCACGTCAAGCATACTGTCGATGCAGCCATGAGGCAGCAAGTGCTTGGCGGGCTCATCGCTTCCTCCCCTTGACTCGAGTGACGGGAGCGCAGACACAGTTGATCCGTACTGTCAGTCTCTCGATACTTGAACTCCTGTGCTTATAATCTCCACATTTTGTGTTCGCCGTTGCATCACGTTTCTCGTCGGCACTGTCGCCAAAATATTTTGAAGTACTCCGAAGAGTACAAATTCGTTTGTTTATGAAGGAGGGCCTATTCCGCAGCTTGCTGGACCCACGAACAGATGCATATTAGTGCTGTGATCATGCGGTATCTGTGGAGCTGCTTAAGATCCACTGCACAGTAGGGGCCACTCAGAATATGATTGACCAACACTGCGCACCGCTGGGAGGAATGCCTGGTGCAG
>NW_013569977.1:1253-4295 GCF_000499745.2 Eimeria mitis | reverse complement strand
AGCTCGATGTGCTTTTTGGTTGGAGAGGAGAGTCAGTCGTAGTGTGGTTGTGCAGCTCTTATCAATCAGCACTGCTTCAGGCAAAGCTGGTTTGAAACCACAATACAGGAAGTGGGTTCATTGAGAAACCGAGGAATCTGCTGCGTTAGCGGAGCAGCGTAAACGCCGGCGCTCACCACTGAGACATCTGAGACATCTATAGCTTCTGAGCCCGTTGCGGAGCTCCTCAGTCGTTGTAACTCTCGGTTTTGCTAAATTCCGCATCCTTGGAGCAGTGCGCATCTGCTGCACTATTTGCCGACTGTATAATAGCTCGTGAGTGCTTTTGCATGGCTATATACTGGACTCGACTCTCAGGAAGTGTTTGCTAGCGGTTGGTGCAAAACAGCGACTACTCTTCATGGCGAAGCTGTTGATAGTTTGGATACTATGAGGTGTGCGTCCAGAGACTCAAACACACATTCACTGCAGGCGTGCTGCAGAAAGAAAGAGCCTGGCGGGGTCGGCGCATCCTCTATTTGGATGGCGTTGCTGCTGAGTAGCTTCTGTGGCTCTGTAATGGTGACTGTCGGTCGTTCAATCTAGTTGTAAAGGCTACAGTATGCGCTTGGCTTTGCGCCACCTTTTCCGTCTGCATTGCTGCTGTATTCTTCCGAAGTCCTCCGAAAACGACAGCTTTGCGTGTTTACATGGGTGGATCTGGTTATCAGCTCGATGTAGCATACACGGTATCAATATTATGTGCTGGAGACGGGAGATAGCTGTAGGATGGCTTGAAACCCACTGCACAAGAGGCCAGTCAGAATGTTGTTTTGCAAAACTGGAAATCGCAGGGAGGACTGCTTGATTTAGACGGTATGTACAAACATTTGTTTGATATGCGCTAAATGGAGTGATGGTAGAAATCGTGAATGCACAGCTTACACAGAGCTGCCGAGCAGCGGCAGCTTGTAAGCAGGTTCCTAGCTTCGTTCGACGTCTGCAGTTTCCGGCGGTTACAACGTTTATTTTGCATGTAGCAATATAAGCCTGCGTCTCTCTCTTTCCTGTGATGCTTAAGAGTGTATGAAAATGCATCTCTTGATTTGCTCGTTCGTTGGTGAGGGGAGGCGGCTGCCATGTGGTTCTGCACCGTCGATCGGTCAGCGTGCAGAAGTGTGTTCTGACTGCTGCCAGTATAGTTGCGGTCAAGACACAATGCAGCAAGTGGGTATATGGAGAGACAGGCGGGTACCCGCTACTTTACGGAGTCGCATACACGCAGACGCACATACAGCGAGAGCGGCAATTGTTAGCGCCTTTCGGATCTCTTGTCTCGTCTCAATCATCGTTGCTGCCGATGCCCGCATCGGTGGAGCAGCTGGACTCCTGCTAGATTGTTTGACTGCTGTACAACAGCTCGTGAGTATTTGTATTTGAATGTGCAGCTACTAACCGGTGTCGCGGTATAAGGGGTGTTTGCTCCTTGTTGAAACAGTACAGCTACAGCATTGCATGACAGCCGATCAATGCAGTGACAGTGCAAACTATGCATTCAGCGGTGCAAGTATGCCTTCGCTGCACGCATGCTTTAGCAAGTGCTTGGCAGGAAGCATCTTTTCCTAAGTTGACTAACGGGAGCACAGACGCGCCTGTTCTGTACCTTCGCCGTCCCTGCGCTGTTAACCTTGTGCGGCGTAATCGAGTTCTAAAAGATACAGTCGGTATTTGGCAGTGCATCTTTTCTCTCGTCTACATCACGGCTGTGGTCTTTGGAAGCCCTCCAAAGACCACAGCTTTACATGTTTACATGCGAGACTGTAACCAGCTGCACGATGGGCCCTATAACAGACACTTGTTATCTGGATGATAGGCGAGACTGCCATGCAAAGGCTCAAGGCCTACTGCGCAAAAAGCGCCAGTCAGAATATCGTTGAGACACACTCTCCATTACGGGGAGAAGCGCCTGATGCAGGAGGTGCGTAGCCTGCTTCCATCTAGACTGGACTGAGCGTAAAATCATGCACAAGTGTTGCACAGCGTTGTCTAGCAGCCGGAGCTTGTAGGCACGTTGTCCGCTCCGTTCAGCGCCTGCAGTTTGATGCAATCACAATTGGTATGACGCAGATGATGTTTATCTCGTTGCTATGCTCCTTAAAGTAAAAGGGAAAGTACACGTCGTGAACTGCGTATTGGCATGGTGAGGGATGGCGCTCGTCCTGTAGCTGCCCAACGCACAACGGCCGGCGCGGAAAAGTGTGTTTTCACCGCTGTAACCAAAGGTTCGGTTACTTTGGAATGCAGCAAGTGAGTATAGGGCCAACCCTGGGAACCTGTCACTTGAGAGGAGTCGCGGTAACTCCGATCCTCATCACAGAGATAGTTGCAGTTTATGAGCGAGTTTCCGACACGTTGAATCGTTATAACCGCCCTAGCTGCTGATTCCCGCGTCCCTGGAGCGGTTGGCCCCCTGGTACATTGATTGACGGCTGAATAACAGCTCGTAAGTCCTTCTCCGTAAATGTTCATCTAGTGCGGTGGAGTCGGGGCATGGGCGTCGCCTGGGCTGCCCGTTGGAACGATGTAGCGACCGCATTTTATAGCGAAACAATTGATGCTGTGGCAATTCAAGGTATCCGCTAAGCGCGGCAAGCGAACTGTCAGTGGAGGCGTGAGGCAGCAAGTGGTTGGCGGCCTCATCACTTCCTCCATTGCTGATGAGGGAAGCAAAGATACAGGTGATCGGTAGCATCGTTTTCTCAGCTCTGCTAACTGTGCGCCGCTCCCATGTCATAGGCCCTAGAACTCCCATATGTAGGTGCTTCACCTTCACTTCTGGCGTTTAAACTATCGCCAAAATCTTTGATCGCACCCTGACTCCCCCTCATCCTCTGTTTACTGGGTGATGCCTAGCTAGCAACTTGCTGTGCTCTATAACGGATACTTGTTATTGCTGGAATCATGCGGTAGCTGTGGAGCTGCTTAAGATCCATTGCACAGTAGGGGCCACTCAGAATATGATTGACCAACACTGCGCACCGCTGGGAGGAATGCCTGGTGCAG
>NW_013569977.1:0-1164 GCF_000499745.2 Eimeria mitis | reverse complement strand
AGCTCGATGTGCTTTTTGGTTGGAGAGGAGAGTCAGTCGTAGTGTGGTTGTGCAGCTCTTATCAATCAGCGCTGCTGCAAGCAAAGCTGGGTTGAAACCGCAATACAGGGAGTGGGTTCATTGAGAGACCTAGGAATCTGCTGCGTTAGCCGAGCACGGTAAACGCCGGCGCTCACCACTGAGACATCTGAGACATCTATAGCTTCTGAGCCCGTTGCGGAGCCCCTGAATCGTCTCGACGGTCGGTGCAGCCGGTTCCCGCATCAATGGAGAAGTTGGTCCCCTAGTGCATTATTTGATGGCTCCCTAGGAGCTCGTGAGTCTTCCTATTCGAATGAGTAGTTATTCACTAAGACCAGATAGAGTCGGCGTTTGCGCTCTCTCTTGGAACAGTGCAAGAAATACGTTTCATAGAAAAACAGTTGATGCTGTGACGGTGCATGCTGTTCTGTCAGCGGGGCAAGTATAGCTTCAATGCAGGCGCGCTGCAGCAAACGCCTGGTGGGGTCTGCAGAGTCTCGTTTTGACTGGAGTGGCGCGAGCACAGAAACAGGTGCTGAGTAGCGTCTGTGACTCTGTACTAGTGACGGTGTAACGCTGAATCTAGTTGATAAGGCTACAATAGGCGTTGCGCCACTTCCGCCGTTTTCATTGCCGCTGTACTCTTCCGGAGTCATGCGAAAGTTTCAGGTTTGCGTGTGCGCATTGGCAGGTCGGGTCAACAGCATGATGTGGCATAGAAAATATCAATATTATTTGCTGGAGACGGGAGTTAGCTGTGGGATGATTTGAAACACGATACGCAACACTGGCCAATGGCAACTTTATCCTCATGCCATTGAACGATTATTGGCTTGGTGAGAATGGGCGCACGCCTGTAGTTGTACGACATGGATCGCTCACCGCGCAAAAGTATGCTCTCACAGCTGTGACAGAAGGCTACGTTGAACCGCAGTGCCGCAAGGAAGTTAATCGACAAACCTGAGAATACGTTCCTTGGGACACGCTGCGGTGACGTCGCTTGGGCCGAGTTGTGGTAATGCCGCCGCGCGTAGCGGATAGGGATGCAGTTTCGAGAGCCTTCCCGACATCCCGAATTGTTGCAAACGCCGTTCCCGCTGGAACCCGCATCGCGGGAGCAGCTGATGTCTTTCTGCTTTGTTT
>NW_013569976.1:9684-9844 GCF_000499745.2 Eimeria mitis | reverse complement strand
TATATGTATATGTATGTATGTGTATATATATATATATATATATATATATATATATATATATATATATATACTATGAGCGAGGGTAACCACCTGGATTCTCTGCTGTCTCTATCTCTCTCTATCTCTCTCTATCTCTATCTCTCTCTATCAAAAAAAGAAA
>NW_013569976.1:9146-9625 GCF_000499745.2 Eimeria mitis | reverse complement strand
ATATATATATATATATATATATATATATATATATATATATATATATATATATATATATATATACCTTTCAGCAACGATGAGCGAGGGGAGCCACCTGGATTCTCTGCTGTCTCTCTCTATCTCTCTCTATCTCAAAAAAAAAAAAATAAAAAAATAAAAAAATAAATAAACAAATAAAAAATAAATATATATATATACCTTTCAGCAACGATGAGCGAGGGGAGCCACCTGGATTCTCTGCTATCTCTCTATCTCTCTCTATCTCAAAAAAAAAAAAATAAAAAAATAAAAAAATAAAAAATATATATATATATATACCTTTCAGCAACGATGAGCGAGGGCAGCCACCTGGATTCTCTGCTGTCTGTGAGTAGCAGCACGACGTCGTGGCTGTCGATGAGGCCCTCCAGTGTACGTACACCCCGCTCCAGTAAGTCCCCGCACAGAAAACGGGGGTGGCCTGAGACATTTGTATATGT
>NW_013569976.1:5000-6696 GCF_000499745.2 Eimeria mitis | reverse complement strand
CTGCTGCTGCTGTTGCTGCAGGGCTTACTGCAGCAGATCCACCTTCGTTCTGTTGCGATGCTGCTGCTGCGTTTGCTGCTGCCTCATGAGTATCTCCTGCTGCTGCTGCTGCTGCTTCTTCCGCTTGAGCAGCAGCAGCAGCAGCAGCAGCAGTTTCAGCAGCATGAGAAGCAGCATCTTCAGCAGCAGCAGCAGCAGCAACAGCAGCAGCAGCAGCACTTTCTACTCTCAGATCCATCAACCAATCCCGAAAAGACAAAACCCTCAGGGTTTTGTTGTAAACCCCAAAACCCTCGCTCAGTGCCGGCAGCAGACACCGCAGCGGCCACCCCAGAGCATTAGGGTTTGACGAGGGGTCCATCACGCACAAATATAATTGCTGCTGCTGCTGCTGCTGCTGCTGCTGCTGCTGCTGCTGCAGCTGATCTTGCTGCTGCTGCTCGTGCTCCTGCTGCTGGTGATGATGATGATGATGATGATCCTGCTGCTGATGCTGCTGCTGCTCCTGCTGCTGCTGGTCATGCTGCTGATTATGATGGTGTTGCTGCTGCTGCTGCTGCTGCTGCTGTTGCTGCTGCTGCTGCTGCTGCTGCTGCTCATCTGCAGAGGGCAGAAGGTGTTTGAGTTTCTCCAGTGCCTCTAGCGGCAGCAGCTGCAGCGAATCTGCTGCATCGCAGCAGTTGCTGCTGCTCCCCGGACTGTCATCTCCGCTGCTGCTGCTGCTGCTGCTGCAGCTGCTGCAGCTGCTGAAGCTGCTGCTGCTGCTGTTTTTAAGCAATAGAAAGCAACCACCCGCCAGGAAGGGGGAGGTGTTGTTGTCTAGGGTACGGATCTTGCTGGAGATGACAGAGAGCTGAGCAGCAGTAAACTCTTCTTTTTGCTGCTGCTGCTGCTGCTGCTGCTGCTGCTGCATCTGCTGCTGCTGCTGCTGCTGCTGCTGCTGCTGCTGCATCTGCTGCTGCTGCTGCTGCTGCTGCTGCTGCTGGTGTTGCTGCTGCTGCTGCTGCTGCTGCTGTTGATGATGATGATGCTGGCGTGTGTGTGAATGTTCGAGTTCATATACGACTTGTTTGAGTGTGGCGGGTGCAGCAGCAGCAGCAGGTTGCTGCTGCTGCTGTATATCAGCAGCAGGCCGCAGCGCAGGTGTACATACACTGTAAACAGCTTTCTGAGCTTTCAGGTCGATGAAAGATTCTAAGACGAAGCGACACGGCCAGGCTGTTGCTGGCAGCTGTCCATACACCGCGCGGCACGCACACACTTCTGCTGCTTCTTCTGCTGCTGCTGCTGCTGCTGCTGCTGCTGATGGTGGTGGTGATGGTGGTGGTGATGGTGGTGGTGATGGTGGTGGTGGTGGTGCGGGGGGCGGGGAGCGGGGGGGAGATGAGGAGGCTGATGCTGCTGCTGGAGATGATAAAGGAGATAGGTATGCTGCTGCAGATGGCTCGGATCCTATTTCTGCTGCTTCTGCTGCTGCTGCTGCTGCTGCTGCTGCTGCTTCTGCTGCTGCTGCTGGTGGTGGTTCTGCTGCTGCTGCTGCAGAGTCGAGAGGTGACGCGATAGCGTCAGAGTATACTGGGGATAGGGAAGCTGTGCTGCTGCTTCCCTTCTCTTGCTGCTCTTGCTGCTGCTGCTGCTGTTCCTGCTGCTGCTGCTGCTGCTGCTGCTGCGGGTCTCTGCAGCGAAGCCGCAGCCT
>NW_013569975.1:29998-31277 GCF_000499745.2 Eimeria mitis | reverse complement strand
TATATATATTATAGTATAGTATAGTATAGTATAGAACAACAAAAGACAGAAAAATATAGATAAGTTGCATGCCTGCATGCATGCAGTAGAAGGGATGTCGATACACCGCATGCAAAAATAAAAAAACAAAAAAAAATAAAATAAATAAATAAATAAATGTTATTAAAAATTAAAAAAATAGAGAGCAGACGACAACAAAAAACAAAACAAAAGAATAAAAAAAAGAAAGAGAGAAACAAAAAAAAAAGAAAAAAATATGCATACAGAGAGAAAGAGAGATAAAGAGACAGAGAGAGACATCTGCATATGCAGGCAAAGGAGACAAACAGCGAGACAGATAAAGAGAAACAGAAAGAAACAAATAAATAAATAAGTAAATAAATAAACAAATAAATAAATAGATTAAATAAATAAATTAATAAATAAAGAGAGAAAGAGAGGAGACAAAGACAAAAAAAAATAAACCCTTTGCTGTTACTTTTTTTATATTTCAGGTCTATACACCGCAGAAGCATCAACTGCTCCAGCAGCAGCAGCAGCAGCAACAACAGCAGCAGCAGCAACAGCTGCAGCAGCAACAGCAGCAGCAGCAGCACAACAAGAGGAGCTGCTGTTCAGCCGTCTGCGTGAGAAGGAGGCGAGCTGAGCTGCCTATACACCCGAGCTGCCAATACACCCGAGCTGCTTATACACCTGAGCTGCCTATACACCCGAGCTGCCTATACACCCGAGCTGCCTATACACCTGAGCTGCCTATACACCTGAGCTGCCTATACACCTCAGCTGCCTATACACCTCAGCTGCCTATACACCCGAGCTGCCTATACACCTCAGCTGCCTATACACCCGAGCTGCCTATACACCTGAGCCGAGCTGCCTATACACCCGAGCTGCCTATACACCTGAGCCGAGCTGCCTATACACCTCAGCTGCCTATACACCTGAGCCGAGCTGCCTATACACCTGAGCTGCCTATACACCTGAGCCGAGCTGCCTATACACCTGAGCTGAGCTGCCTATACACCTCAGCTGTATCAGTTGCCGAGCAGCATAAGAAAAGAAAGAAAAGAAGAAAGAAAGAAAACAAAGAAGAAGAGATATCCACTCTGTATGCATGCATGCAGGCCGAGTGTACAAACACCCGTTTGCTGCTGCAGCAGCAGCAAGCAGCAACAAAGGAGGCGCAGCAGAAATACAGAGAACACAGAGAAAGAGCAGCAGTGAGACACCAGCAGCAGCAGCAGCAGCAACACCCAACTGCTGCTGCTGCTGCTGCTGT
>NW_013569975.1:29463-29898 GCF_000499745.2 Eimeria mitis | reverse complement strand
CCGAGTGTACAAACACCCGTTTGCTGCTGCAGCAGCAGCAAGCAGCAACAAAGGAGGCGCAGCAGAAATATAGAGAACACAGAGAACGAGCAGCAGTGAGACCCCAGCAGCAGCAGCAGCAGCAACACACAACTGCTGCTGCTGCTGCTGCTGTTGCTGCTGTTGCTGCTGCTGCTGCAGCAACAGCAGATCAAGATACACTGCGGCCCACCATTCATTCTACTCCTGCTGCTGCTGCTGCTGCTGCTACTGCTGCTGCTGCTCCTCCTCCTGCTGCTGCTACTACTTCTCCTGCTGCTGCTGCTGCTCCCGTTGGTGTTGCTGCTGCTGCTGCTGCTGTTACTGCTGCTCATACTGCTACTTCTACTCCTTCTGCTGCTGCTGTTGCTGCTGCTGCTGTTGCTGCTGCTGCTGCTGCTGCTGCTCATCCTCCTG
>NW_013569975.1:29126-29363 GCF_000499745.2 Eimeria mitis | reverse complement strand
TGCCTATACACCTGAGCTGCCTATACACCCGAGCTGCCTATACACCTGAGCCGAGCTGCCTATACACCTCTCCTGCCTATACACCTCAGCTGCCTATACACCCGAGCTGCCTATACATCTGAGCTGCCTATACACCTGAGCTGAGCTGCCTATACACCTCAGCTGTATCAGTTGCCGTGCAGCATAAGAAAAGAAAGAAAAGAAAAAAGAAAGAAAACAAAGAAGAAGAGATATCCT
>NW_013569975.1:28713-29026 GCF_000499745.2 Eimeria mitis | reverse complement strand
TGCTGCTGCTGCTGCTGCTGCTGCTGCTGCTGCTGCTGCTGCAGACGCTGGCTCACCGCGTGGTGCACGACCTGAAGGAGCGGCGATTGATGTCGAATCAGCTGGCGGAGGTTTGTGGTTTCTCCTAAACCCTTTTTTGTGGTTTTATAAAAAAATAATTTTTTAATAAAAAAAAAAAGGGTTTAGCACCCTAAACCCTAAACCCTAAACCCTAAACCCTTTTTTATTGGTTTATTGTAAACCCTCTTTTGTTGTTTTATTATAAACCCCTTTGTTTTTTCTTGACCCCATATCCGCATCTATGAAAATGTTC
>NW_013569975.1:27826-28134 GCF_000499745.2 Eimeria mitis | reverse complement strand
TGCTGCTGCTGCTGCTGCTGCTGCTGCTGCTGCTGCTGCTGCTGCTGCTGTTGCTGTTGCTGTTGCTGTTCCTGCTGCTGCTGCTGCTGCTGCTGTTGTCGGTGCTGCTGGTTTTGTGCAGCTGTTGTTGCTGCTGCTGTTGCTGCTGCCTGCACGAAGGGGACGATTCCCCGAGTGTATCGTGAGCTGCTGCTGCTGCAGCAGCAGCAGCAGCAGCAGCAGCAACACCAGCAGCAGCAGCACCACCACCAAAACGAGCACCAACAACAACACCAATAACAACACCAACAGGAGCTGCAGCAGCTGCA
>NW_013569975.1:27171-27726 GCF_000499745.2 Eimeria mitis | reverse complement strand
GCTGCTGCTGTTGCTGCTGCCTGCACGAAGGGGACGATTCCCCGAGTGTATCGTGAGCTGCTGCTGCTGCTGCTGCTGTAGCAGCAGCAGCAGCAGCAGCAGCAACACCAGCAGCAGCAGCACCACCACCAAAGCGAGCACCAACAACAACACCAATAACAACACCAACAGGAGCTGCAGCAGCTGCGGCAGCAGCAGCAGCACCCTCAGCAGCAGCACCAGCAGCAGCACCAGCGGCAGCAGCAGCAGCAGCAGCAGCAGCTCCTGAGGAGATAATGTTGCTGCTGCTGCTGTGTGGCTGCTGCATGCATGCAGACACGAACCATCGGCCGTCTGCGGGGGAAGCTGCAGCAGGCCAACACAGAGCTAGACCTACTCAGGGCTCAGGTGCTAAACCCTAAACCCTAAACCCTAAACCCTAAACCCTAAACCCGAAACCCTAAGGCCTAAACCCTAAACCCTAAACCCTAAACCCTACGAAGCGTCTAACAGTAAACCCTAGACCCTAAACCCTAAAGCATAAAACCTAAACCCTGAACCCTAAACCCTAATCCT
>NW_013569975.1:26442-27071 GCF_000499745.2 Eimeria mitis | reverse complement strand
AACCCTAAGCCCTAAACCCTAAACCCTAAACCCTAAACCCTAAACCCTAAACCCTAAACCCTAAACCCTACGAAGTGTCTAACAGTAAACCCTAGCCCTTAAACCCTAAAACATAAAACCTAAACACTAAACCCTAAACCCTAAACCCTAAACCCTAAACCCTAAACCCTATTACACCCCAGGCAGCACCACACCTCGCACAGCTGGGGTGTATAGGCACCTAACACTACAGCAGAAACAGCCCCTCCATTCTCCTGCTGCAGCAGTTGCTGCAGCAGCAGCACCAACAGCAACAGCAGCACCTGCAGGAGCAGCAGCAGCAGCACCAACAGCAACAGCAGCAGCTGCAGCAGCAGCAGCAGCAGCTCGATTCGTTTTTGCGTTTTATCGTTGATTGTTGCTGCAGCACTAGCTGTCTCCTTTTTCTTCTTCTTTGTCTTTTCTTTTGTCTCTTCTTTTGTTTCTTTTTTATTTTATTTATTTTTTATTTTTATTTTATTTATATTTTATTTTTATTTTATTTTTTTTTTTTTGTTGCTGCAGGCAGGGGAGCTCCATAACGAGAAAGAGAAAGCCGAGCAGCAAACAGAAATATATAGACACAATATAAAAGGAATGGGTTCGTATAC
>NW_013569975.1:24079-24230 GCF_000499745.2 Eimeria mitis | reverse complement strand
AGGTGGAGGCGGAGAAAGCCGCCATGGAGAACCTCAGGCACGCACACACACACTTTGCTGCTGCTGCTGCCTTGAGACAGGTGGCAGCGATCCAACCGAGGGTTTAGGGTTTAGGGTTTAGGGTTTGGTTAATATTTTAGGGTTTAGGCTA
>NW_013569975.1:22032-22259 GCF_000499745.2 Eimeria mitis | reverse complement strand
AGAAAAAGAAGAAACGCATGCGTATGTAAACCCTAAACCCTAAACCCTAAACCCTAAACCCTAAACCCTAGGAACAGAAACCCTCAACCCTAAAAAAAAAACCCTAGGGACAGAAACCCTAAACCATAAACCCTAGCAGCAGAAACCCTAAACCCTAAACCCTAAACCCTAGGAGCAGCGTTGTTTGCTGCCCCCAACAAAATGAGACGATGAGTGTTTACTTCTCT
>NW_013569975.1:20365-20534 GCF_000499745.2 Eimeria mitis | reverse complement strand
TCAGCCTCAGCGGCAACAGCAACGCCCCCTCCCAGCCATTCTCCCTCGGCAGCAGCAGCAACAGCAGCAGCAGCAGCAGCAGCAGCATGCAGCAACCGGCTATGGGCGCAGGGGCTGCAGCGCTGCAGCCCTTCTCCTTAGGTGGACTCTCATCGCAGCCCTGGCAGCA
>NW_013569975.1:18793-19198 GCF_000499745.2 Eimeria mitis | reverse complement strand
TCAGCCTCAGCGGCAACAGCAACGCCCCCTCCCAGCCATTCTCCCTCGGCAGCAGCAGCAACAGCAGCAGTAGCAGCAGCAGCAGCAGCATGCAGCAACCGGCTATGGGCGCAGGGGCTGCAGCGCAGCAGCCCTTCTCCTTAGGCGGACTCTCATCGCAGCCCTGGCAGCAGCAGCAGCAGCAGCAGCAGCAGCAGCAGCAGGTTGCTTTGAATTTCTCCTTCGGACAACACCCCACCAACCTATTCTAGTGCGGGGGCAAAGACACCGAGATCTACGGATGAAGCAGCAGCAGCAGCAACAGCAGCTGCTGCAGCAGCAACAGAAGCTGCCGCAGCAGCAACAGCAGCTGCCGCAGCAGCAACAGCAGCAGCAGCAGCTGCTGCAGCAACAACACCGCCAGCG
>NW_013569975.1:18101-18693 GCF_000499745.2 Eimeria mitis | reverse complement strand
CCTATTCTAGTGCGGGGGCAAAGACACCGAGATCTACGGATGAAGCAGCAGCAGCAGCAACAGCAGCTGCAGCAGCAGCAACAGCAGCTGCAGCAGCAGCAACAGCAGCTGCAGCAGCTGCTGCAGCAACAACACCGCCAGCGTTCTCTTGCTGTAGCGGTGTTAACATCATCTAACTAACGGAGCTGCTGCAGAGTTCGTGCAGCAGCATGAACTGCAGCAGCAGCAGCAAGAGCCGCGCTGCAGGCCCAGCCAATCGTTGTGCTTGCAGCCGTTTAGTTTGTTAGACTTTTCTTTTCTGTGTATGCCGGTGTTTTCTCGTTTTCTTCTTTCTTTGTTTTTGTTTGGGGGCGGCGGAGCAGCTGATCGCCGCTATTTTAATTAATAACAAACAAAAATAAAATAAATAAATAAATAAATAAATAAAATAAATAAATAAATAAATAAATAAAATAAATAAATAAATACGAAACGACGAATGTTGCTGCTTCTTTCTTGTAGCGGCAACAGAAACTGCTGCTGGTACTGTTGCTGCTGCTGCTACAGCTGCTGCTGCTGCTGCTGCTGCTGCACTAGTGTATTAGTTTAGGGT
>NW_013569975.1:3020-18001 GCF_000499745.2 Eimeria mitis | reverse complement strand
GCGGAGCAGCTGATCGCCGCTATTTTAATTAATAACAAACAAAAATAAAATAAATAAATAAATAAATAAAATAAATAAATAAATAAATAAAATAAATAAATAAATACGAAACGACGAATGTTGCTGCTTCCTTCTTGTAGCGGCGACAGAAACTGCTGCTGGTACTGTTGCTGCTGCTGCTGCTGCTGCTGCTGCTGCTGCTGCACTAGTGTATTAGTTTAGTGCGTATAAGTTTATGGATTTTGTTTGTTTATAAATAATTAAAGTTAAAGAAGTTGTTGTATCATCGACAGAAGAAATTGTAGCAAAAGAAATAGTGGTTTCGTTCTGTTAGTAGCAGCAGCAGCTGCTGCTGCAGTACTCTGCTGCTGCTGCTGCTGCTGCTGCTGCTGCTGCTGCTGTTGCTGCTGCTGGCGTTGGTGTTTGTGTGTGGTTGCTGCGTGGTTTTCGTTGTTCAGTGCAGCAGAACACTGCACTGTTTGGGGTGTATTGTATATGCATACATCTGCTGGGGTGTATGCGCATACACCCCAGCATCAGGTGTAATATATAGAAATAAATATATTTATGAATACAGCAAAACAGCACTCATCATAACACAAATAATACCAAGAAACTCAAGAAAACCCATCCCAATTAAAGTATAAGTAAATAGATCTTCTTTTATTGATGGGTTTCTAGCTGTGCCTGATACTAAAGCAGCAAACAAAGAACCTATACCCTGAGCTACACCACCAACAGACATCAATGCTACTGCAGCAGAAAGAGTAGCAACGCCAGCTTCATAACGAACTGCACCGCACGGGGCCATCAAAGGAGAAGGCTGCACAAAAAAACAAACAAAAAAATTATTTAATATAATACAATACACAAAAAAAAAAATATCACCATAGAATTTTATAGTACATACTTTTTTTTTTTTATGAAAAAAAACCGCAGACATACACACATGCATGCATGCATGCATATAGCAGCAGTACACACACATGCATGCATGCATGCATGCATGCATGCATGCATGTGCAGGCGAGTAAGAGAAAGGGTTTGGTTATGCTGCTATCTGTGTATATACTACACAAAGAGAAGAAGAGAAACTGAAAGAGAGAGAAAAAGAAATACACAGAGAGGAGAGGGGTGAAGGGTGCGTCTTAGTGTGTATATATATACAAACATACAGCTAAAATAAAAAGAAAACAACGCAATGAAAAAAAAAATAAAATAAAATAAAAATAAATAAAAAAATATAAGCAGAAAATAAGACAAGACAAACGCATNAAAAAAAAAAAAAAAAAAAAAAAAAAAAAAAAAGATAGAGAACTCTGCTGCTGCAGCAGGGGGTGTGGGCCCCCACGCATGCAGTGTATGTACGCAGCAGAGGTGGTGAGAGGTGTATGAATTTCCCGGTGTGTAGTGTATGAGTAAAAGGCAATAAAAATAAAAAAAAATAAAAAAAATAAGTGTGCAGCAGTTGCAGCAGGAGAAAAAGGTGGGGTTGTTGTTATTGTTTCTTACTGTATTGTCTAGGCGTACAAGGGCTCCCTGGGGTAAGCGAGATGCTGGGGTTTGGGGGGCAGCACAATGCCGCTGCAGCAGCGGAGTGGTGCTGAGAGAACGAAAAGCAAGAGAAGAAGAAAAACAAGAAGAAGAAGAAAAAAAAGAAAGAGGAGAATGGGAGAGAGAGAGAGAGAGAGCCCGGCGGCAGGCTGCGGGCGGCAGAAACATGGTTCGTAAGGGAGCAAAGAACGCCATTTTCAGCAGCCTTTTTTCTCTTAAAATAAATTATTTATTTTTATTATTTAAATATTATAAAATAATTTCTTTTGCATGCATTTTTAGCTCCAAATGAAACATAAACACTCAACAGCAACACACAAATATCGACGACAGAGAGAAACGTATGCAGCCCCCCGCACCCCCATGAAACTAGCAACAGCCCCTCTCTCCTTCTCTTCTCTTTCTGCCGCCTGCNTGCAGCCCCCCGCACCCCCATGAAACTAGCAACAGCCCCTCTCTCCTTCTCTTCTCTTTCTGCCGCCTGCGTGTTTTATTTTATTTATTTATACGCAAATTCTTTAATATATCTTTTTTTATTTATATATAACATATTTAAAACGTGAAATAACCCCACGGAGAACTCACGCCCTTAACACCAATGCACAGAGAAGAAAGACACCTGTGCAGCACCGACGATCTGTCTACCACTGCACTGTGTTGTTTTTTATATTCTTTCTCTTATAAAAAAAACAATATAAATTTATAATTATTTTATTAATATATTCTCATTTACTTTTCTGAACACCGTTATACCGAAAACACCATACTTGCACAGGGGCAGTGTGTAGAGCTTTCTATTCAGATGGAGTGCTGTAGTTCGCTAGTTGCTGTGTTCATATATACACGCATGCATGCTAGCTGGGTCTGCTGGGTATGGGAGGGCAAGCAAAGGCTCAACAACTGTGTACACTGCTACTGCATACAGCAAAGGGGGCTGGGTTGTGCATGCATGCGTTGCCGCGAGGTGCGCTCCAACTCATCTCATCGTTCCTCAAGCCCCAGGCACTTGTTACGCTGACACCAGGCTGCCTGGAGATTCTGCTGGCTGCCATCTGCTTCAATAAACACTTATCTTGTGTTTCTTTCACTCGCGTACAGCTCACGAGGGACCATAAGATCGGTGACTCTGGCTAAACAATTGTAGTACGGTCACACCTACGAGCTTAGCAAAAGTTGCAGCACGCTGTGCTGTAGATTATTGAGGGAATCATTCGCTTCGCCTTAGCCCCAGGCCCTTTCATCGGTGCCTAGAGAATGAAGGAGAGTTTAATAACTGCTGTTGGGGGCTCTTGCCTTCAATTCTTTTTGACACTTATGCAGCTCCCGAGAAATCACGGCTAGGATATGTTATTGTTATACACGGTAATGCCGAATGGTTTAGCTGGGTGGATAAGTGCAGACAACCCCAGCCCATCCCTGTAGGGAGGCGGTCGGGGGTACAGCGCTGCTTATTCGTGAAGGCTCCTTGACACAGAAGAGCAAAGGGGAAGCAACTCTTTAGATTTAGGAACTCTGGGGTGTTTTATCAATCTTAATTTTAAAATATCGTGAAGTGCTATCCTTCAAGGTTGGGAATTAATTGGGGACAATGAGAAAAGTAACAAAAGGTAGAGCAAGAAACTACCGCGAGGCTGTGGGGCAGCAGCCTCTAAGCTTTTCTGGGTCTGATAACCCCAAACGCCGCAGTGCAAGCTTGAGATAGGAGCGTGCACTAGAAAATGTGTTAACTATTCTGGAGCGAATTCTTCCTAAGACTTTGGGCATTCGGGGTTTTCTTCTTAGCAATAGAACGGCACAGCTTCTACCTTTATGGTTTAGCATCTGCAGCATGCAGACAAATGCTGCTCGCCAGGCCACAGCAATCTGCACTGGCGACCTAGGGAGATGCCTGATACGGGGTTGCTAGCAGAATTGAGAAGCAGACACTCGGGTTCTAAGAAAATAAACTTTGATTGTAAAGGACAAAACCGAATGACTGGGGGCTCGATCATCAACAGCACAGCATCTGGCCAGCAATCCCATTCGCCGTTCTAGTCATTTGCTACCGCATCGTGTGGCGGGGTTCGGGCCCCAATCTGAACTTATCAGCAGACGTTGTTCTGCGATTTGGCTATCGTTAAGAAATCATGTTGCGGAGGGGGAAGCGTTGGAGAGCTACCGGCTAGCAAGCAATCAGTGCATACCGTGGTGTGAGGTCGAGTTCCTGAGTTTGTTGAGATCTCCAGAGCCATCACTGCTACAGCTATCGTACTAAACTGACTTTCACATAATTAAGGGTCAAAAATGCGTGGAATCCGTTCAAATTCGTGTGTAGCGACCGCTAATGCACACTAAAGTTGGGGGAACATGGTCAGGAAAAGCTATGTCATTCGTCAGTTATTCACAACGGAAAGTTCCTTTACATAACAAACTCTATTGTTGTCTACTTTAACGAGCATGTTGAGTAGTTGTAGGCGCAGTTCGATTTGCGAATGTAAGCGGAACACTTGAACAGCTTCGCTTAGATCTGGGTGATATGCTTGATTGCGGCGGGAGAATATGGGTGTTTCAAGGTATAATTAGGCATATTTTAGACAGGGAGGAAATATGCGCATATATGTAAAGGTGGGAATCTGGAGCTTGTCGCCTCTTAGGGGCTTTGGGGCTATGGGGCTTTGGGACGTGGGGCTTTGGGGCTGCTCCGCTGCAGAATAGATTAAAAGTTTCAACTAGAAATGAAGATCAATCGAAGTTGTGGTGAGGTTTAATTCTGAAGAAAATTTGGCGGCATATATCCCTATCTATTCTGAGTGGCTTTCGGCACTTGGTCCATTCCCTAGTATTGCGCACTCCGAGCACAGCAGCCCTACACCGGTTGTATTTCCATGCAAATTCCTAGGCGACGGTACAAGCCAAATTCCCTAACACATAAGAGTGGAACATGTGCCAGCTAGTGCATAGCGTGTATGCAGGAGGCACCGCTCTTCATCGTCCCTAGTGATCCCCCACTCGAGTAGGAACCTCTGTGGGGCGCCGCCCCTACATCACCTGAAGGCTTAGTGGACACCCAGCCACAATTCTTTGCAGATGCTTGCTGAGAGTTTAATATATAAACGTAACATAGTTAGATCATTTATGTGCAATATATCAGACCATATGGCGTAATATCTGGGCAAAAGCACTTCCCTGCCTGCAGGACTGCACACCAATGTCAAGGCCTACAGAGTTAAAAGCAGTTATAACTAGAGTGCTAGTCAATTGCGCCACTCGTTGGCATGGTTTAGATGAGCCGAATACGGAATTCATTCATGAGAAAGCCTCTTTCCCATATCAGCAGAGCTCGTTGCGTTCCTCTCCTTTCCACCTCTAGCAACCACGCTTCTCATCTCACGCAGTGTAATAATGGCGGGTTTCCATCTGCAAATTGTACAACTCTCCGCTTTATACATCGCATTTCAGTTGTTGGGCTTTCTCGTGCCGTGCCTTTCCTTATCGATAGTGCAGTCCAGCGTCATCACTGGCCGGGCNAGTTGTTGGGCTTTCTCGTGCCGTGCCTTTCCTTATCGATAGTGCAGTCCAGCGTCATCACTGGCCGGGCCAGCCTGGCGAGGCCCAAGAATGACTTCTCAGTTCGTGAGCTCGAGCAGGTGGTGACGACTGAGGGTCTCCCAGCGATAGAACGCCTGTCTTCGATTTCTCTTCCTAGCGGGAAACTTCTGCTGCTGCTGAATAGCTGTAGCGCAGCAGATGAACATGAGTCGTCAAGCCCCCCATTAGACGAGCAGGCATTTTTTGGATGCGACGTAAACTTGCAGGAAATCGACCCGTCTAATGATTGGAATCGGTCTGAGATTCAGTTGTTGAGTTCCACTGACCTCCCAGAAGTACGGGGAGTGGGCATGTGGGCAGAGGAAGTGAACGGGGTAATCGACAAAGTGTTGCTTCTTCTTTGGAGCGCCAACTGCAGGACTCAGCAGGAAACTTGTAGGTGCAACAGCGAAGATGGGTGCAAGATATCTTTCGGTGGGGACAGCCAGGGCTCATGCCTCTCCTCTATTTATGGAGGGAAAGTGGCGCCCCTGGGAGCTCGCCTTTGTCAAGGGACAGGCTCCACAGAAAAGAAAACAAACGGCGAGTGCTACTACTATAAGTTAGAAACCAAGAATGGCTGGGGGTGTGGCTCTGCTTCTGAAGAACCTTTAGAGGAGAATAGTAGCAGAACACGTGCTTCAACTGTAACTCCAAGAGATGAGGATAGCTGGAATTCTACTAGACAAGATCTATGGAATCGTCATGGTGTCNAACTGTAACTCCAAGAGATGAGGATAGCTGGAATTCTACTAGACAAGATCTATGGAATCGTCATGGTGTCAGTTTAGGCTCTGCTGTAGGGGTGCGCTATGGCTCCCTTTTTGTCGCTGAGTTCAATGGATTGGGAGAGTTGCAATGGATTAGAGAAACTGCGTATAACGTCTTGATTCCTCATGGACAGGAGCAGCGCACAGCCATTGTGGGAGGTGACGTAAGTGGAACAGGTGGAAATGTGAAGAAGCAGTACGCTGTTACGCTGGTCAGGGAAAGGTGGGAACTGAAGACAGGAAAAGTTGTTGTGTCTCCAAAATGTGAAACAGTCCTTTTGAACAGCAGTGGTGAGCTGGAGGATAACCAGTTACAAGGAGGCGAATGCGAAAGTTGCCTTTACACATCCGCGTCCATGCACCCCGGAACTGGCCACTGGGCTTCACTGTGCGTCAGCACGAAACTTCCCAACCTAGGAATATCCATCAACGGCTTCCTGGTAGTAGACAGTAGCAGCCGCTACCAGACAGAGGCTCAGGGTGTCACCCCACTAGATGAGTCACTTTCATACAACAAGGATACGGGGGGCAGGCTGCTGCCCATCGATGGTGGAAGCTGGGTATTGATTTGGCGAGAAGCCTCCTGGAAAGCATCAGAAGTAGAGGGACTCACTGCAGTGAGTGCAACCCTAAAGGCAGCTGTCTGGGAGGGCCACGACGATACCCTGAAATCTCCCGTTTCTCTTTTGGGTCCTGTATTAGAGCACAGGCTTATGGACCCAGACGCTGTTTCCCTCTCACTGCAAACTGCACTGGTCACGGTAGCGGACCATCTGAATGAAGAGGCAATGGCGGCTATTGTGGATTTATCAAGCCTCAGCATTCGCGTGCCCACAGCAACAGCGACCGTTGCTGGTGTGCAAGGAGGTGCCTTATTTGGGCGGATTTACGGGCATCCCTTACTACGTCTTTCAGAATCCACTGCCCTGTGGTTGGGATCTGTTAAGGAAGATAGCTCACCCTCCGTTGGTCCGTCGACGCTGCTGCCAGAATGGAAACCTTTCACCACATCAAGAGCAGTTCTTTTATCCGCGAATAAGGACGAAGAAGATTGTCAAGGACAGTCAGCCAAAACAACCTGAACTAGCCTATATTGTTATTGGAACTGGCCCGTAGATAAGTGGTGAAGCTGCTTATGCGGAAATATTTGAGTACCACGCTATATAGAGACCTCAGTAANCCCGTAGATAAGTGGTGAAGCTGCTTATGCGGAAATATTTGAGTACCACGCTATATAGAGACCTCAGTAAGAACTGTAGTATCCATTTTGGGGCTATCCACAACTTCTGCTGGTTCTGCAGGTGGAGCGCTACCACCGCAACTTGCCCGTCGTCGTGCCTGCAGCAGCAACACTTTAGAAGCAAAAATAATGGCGGTGGATGCCCTTGGGAAAGTAACGCATTCCGACTAATTCACTGTGAAGGTGGAGACTGCCCAGACTGGAGAGACGGGGCAGTTTTGGTTGCAGGAGATAGGACAATCGATGCATCCAAACTCTTGGATAAGAACTTATCAAGCCTGATAAAGATGGGGTCATCTATGGACACCATTGAGCTCCATCTAGCGGAGCCAGTAGACCTGGAGGCTGTGGAGATCTACCTCCATCGCTCCAACGTGTCACTAGTATTAAGTATTCAAGATACGGAAGCGAACTGGCTGTCTAGGATCTCTACAACCATTAGCGCTCCTCCCCTTGAAATGACTGATGTAACCTATCCGTGGGTCACTAGATATCTCTCTTTGAAAAGGGTCAGGACGCTGCAATTACAGGCTACTCCTCTCACAACTGCAACCGCGGGGGCATGGGCAGTTAATATTCTTGAGGTACGCCTACAGTCAACTCCTTCATTACCCTGCACAGGAGGTGGCTTCTTCGACGGCGACAAAGACTGTGAAACTGCGCCGCAAAACCCTTCGTCTCTGGAGGCCTTGGACTGCCAGGGAGAATGGGGAGACTGGTCTATCTGCGACAGCACCTGTACTAGGATGCGGCAGTTCAGCGTCACGTCTCCTCCTAAGAAAGGGGGTAGACCGTGTCTTCCCTATGAGGTCGAGCCGTGCACAGGTAATGCAGCCTTCTCGCATATAGGTAAAAGTGCTTCACACGAACATCACGACTGCAGAGGAAAGTGCAGTACCAACCTCCTTGAGGATATCATTTCACAATTTTAAACCACGAATTTACGGCGTTGTAGATTTGATAGGGTGTATGATAAGTTCTCTCGGCATTTCGGCGCTGCTGTGCTACTTCAGGGAGTGGCATGTGCTCCATTCCTAGCTCGGAAAGCCGTATACTCAACAGTTTTGCGCCTCGACAGAAAGATGTTCAGGGCTCCTCTGCTACCTGGCGCGAGCAAGGATCGGAACCAACAGGCAGCAGCACAAACTGTGCATCAACATTATCGCCAAAGTCGCAGTGTGTTCTCTGTCGCACACTACAAACACATCAAGTTACCCGTCAGGCAGCAGGGGAAGGCGAGCGGTGCCCTGAAGAACGCTTTGTTCTGGAATACTGCGATGCCAACTGCGCCGCTATCTATGGGCCCACAACGACTACTACTGCGTCAGTTACGGCAACGCTGCCTCTCGCGACGTCCTCCAGCTCCGGAATCATTAACCTAGAAGATGCTCGTGATGTAATGTTGCTACTAAAAACAATAGCAATCTATTTTTTAGTTGTCCTCCTAGCCTGTTTAATAACCGCTTACTTGGTGGGACTTTTTGAAGGGGGCTTGCGGGGTCGAAAAACTGCAGGTTGTGCAGACCACAGCGATGCTCCTCCCCCAGCAAGGCTTTCCCCGACAACGGCTGCAGTTAGCAGCTATTCTGGCACAGAAAACTACGAGGCTGGAACAGCACCAACGAGGAGTTCGAGGATGAGCAAAGGCAACAGTGGCACATCCAGGAAGTTTGGAAGCGGCATTCAAGCATTGAGGAAATCCCTGTTGGGGGGCAATCTGCTCCCAGACGCGAGTGACAGTGATTCAGACTACATAGGCGATACCGGCGCCGCTTAGCTGAAAGCTATGCGTGAAGCGTGAACAAAATTTGTTTCATGCAGACGACGATACTACCACTGTAAGAGGCTCANAAAGCTATGCGTGAAGCGTGAACAAAATTTGTTTCATGCAGACGACGATACTACCACTGTAAGAGGCTCACCCAATTCCACCAACATCTTTTAAATACAGATATGCCGCCGGGTGAGCTTTCACCCCACCACTGAACTGTAAGAGATGAAGTCGATCGTCTTCCTGTTCTCAGCAGTTATCTGAGCAATCTACTGCCTTCCCCTCGTCCCGGGAACTCACGCAAAGTCCTAAGAGAACACTGGGAACAAAAACGCACAAATGAGTCGATCTAAAACACGCGTTTGCCCCTAATTGCGGTTACTGATGGACTTAGTGCTCTTTTCCCAGACTCTTCAGTTCACTGTTGACTAACACCTTGAACCCGAATCATTGTTTCCATTCCCATTCTTTTAATTTTGGAAGATTTCTAAGACGCTGAAACGTTTTGAAAGTATCGGCTGAAAACGAACTTGACAAACCTGAGTGTGTATGCGTCGAGTGTACGGTTTACCTGGAGTGCATGGCAGTGGTTCAGGCACTCCTATGAGGCGTTGTAGTGAATACTCACTACAATCACAGCAACAATGCCGTGCGCCTTGTGAAATGAGAACCCCACTGTTGACTAGCGAGCTGGCAGGCATTAGCTATGTGGAATGAGTGAGTCAGTGGAAGTGTCTGTGAGTGCTGATTGATGTACGTTGAGAATAACATTGGTGAATGCACTAAACATTTTTTATGAAGTGACCATTGTTATGATTGTAGGAGATGCTCGCATGAGCCTTGGTGCAAAGGGTACTGCAACGTGCTACGCCGCCTCCTCTGCCTGCCCCAAGTGCGGTTGCAGAATAGAACAGTTTTGGAGAAGAAACTGAGAGATTCCCTTGACCTTTGTTAGTTTGTTATGCTGTTGTATCAGTATGATAGCTAATGCCTGCCAGCTCGCTATACTCAGCTGTGGGGTTCTATGGATGCGCCCCCCAATAGTCCTTCAGAGATACAACCTAATAATACGTAAAGCTAACTGCAAACATTTATACTAAAGAGGAATACAAATATCAACATAGCATGTAAAGGAGTGAACGCTCTCCCAGGTCTCCAAGGCTAGCAGCCTCGACACGATAGAAGAAAGCAGATAATGGAGGTCGGACGCACGACGCGCAGATGTCGGATGAAGTCAACACATTATGCTAAATAGCCAGGGGACAGGCAACCCGAGGGCGTTCGTAAAGATCGCATTTACAAAAGAATTCCCCAATCTGCTATGCATGATTCTGCAATGGCCATTGCAAGCTGTGGCATGAACAGCAATGCTTATTTTCTGTGTAGCATGCTCTGGCTTCACTGAGAACAGGAACCCTTATTTGGCCTTGGTAGGCTGCGCGTAAGCAAATGCAAAAGTTCTATAAGTACATTCAGAGGCAAAGCATGCGCCAAAGGAATCTTCGTTGAAGTTTCCTTGTGTGCACCCGTGAGGCTGGCTTGTATTATCAGCCGCTGCGAGATGCGCTGCAACCCCACTTCAGGCTGCCTCACCCCCGCAACACCCAAGCCGTCAGGCCCTGAGCTCAACATGCAGGAGGAACACGGGAGAACGCCACCTGTTTTTCGGAAACTCTTGCTTTAATTCTTTACCTACATTGCAGCTAGCTTCTTCCCTTGATTAAGGCCATAGAGCAAGCATTATAGGCTGCGTGCAATACTTCTTGACAGTTGCTTTTTCCACCGCGTTAGCGAGGCCTATATCCTTTTCTATATGCTGTCTGTATTTGTATTTACACTTCAGCCCTGTACTGCAGCCCTCTTCATTTCTACTGCTTGGTTGGCGCTGCACACGCCAACACTTCCACCTTTTTTGGGCAGTGAAAGTTTTATCGAGTGCTCAGGAAAAGCCTGGCTAGCTTCTCAACGTCTACATTGCGCTCATCCGATAACTGCTGCAGACTCCCAGGAGTACACCACGTGTAGGAACACCCACTTAGTATCCATTTGGGAGCATGCATACAAATATGAACACATCCACCAACCTACGGCAAATCCTGTGTACCATTTTTCTGTGGGTTGGTATGTGCAGTCCTACTTGCGTGCAGGCTGTCTATGGAGGGTCAACTGAGTACACAAGAATTGTATATAGTGTTGCTGCATGCAGTAAAATGGGCTTGGCTACGCATGGATCTGCGGTTGCCCTGAGGCATGAGTTGCAGCGATGTGCGCTGCAGATCATGTCCCCGACCCTAGGCCTTTGGGCTGGCGGTCTCAGGTCGAATGGGAACTGGAGAAGATATCAACTGACTTTTAGAAACTCTTATATGGAGTATTCTTATTCCATTGGAGCTCGCGAGAGTCATAAAGGATAGAGGACTCTCGTTCCATTCTGCTACAAACCCCACGTTGGCGGGGGAACGAAATCTTCCAACAAGGGATACACAGTATGTTACATAGTGTATCGGCGTCATATCTTCTCAAAATGTCAACCTAGCACTTTCTGGGAATGTGAAACTCCCTGCCGCGGCGCAGCCGTCAACGAAGCAATTCTCAGCTCCACCAGGACTCAGCAAACTCCGGCATAATCAACCCACACGCAAGCCCTTTCAAACTGCTCTCCAATGCATTCATGAACACAATAATGATGTGTTTCGACGCTGAGTGCTTTTTCACTGGCGCATATATACACATCTGTACGCACATACAAACTTGCCATTGCACAGGCGCATCCCAATCCAGCCAAATGCACACGGACTCCATTTTCCTAGGAATTCTACATTTGCAATTTACTTAAAATTTCATAAGAATACCTTTGCTATTGCAGTAATGCAAATACCTAGCAAGGGCTACACAAACTAGCTGAGGCGGGCGTTTGGGCATGCAGTCCATCAGTCCGGACTGATCCGCCAGCAGTTCCCTCAACAGCTATACAGTCCTAAAGAAACAATTTGCATACACGTTATTTATTTGTGCTGCGACATTCTGGAGTCATGTCCTCCGCCGAAGATGCAGGTAACTGTCACTGACCCTGGTAAGTTTCTTGTTGCGTATCTCGGGGGGAGCGGCAGAGATGCTACCTGTATTTTTCCTTTGCATGTCTCACTCGATACTTCCATGCTGAAGTTTGGAAATAAATTATTCGAATTTTGGTTGCGCGTACCGGAAGCATTCGCTTTTCGTTTTTTGTGGATCGTCCTCCCTGCACGGTGAATGGAAGGCGGCGTGCGGTTCTAATTTGGTTCTTTATGATTGCTTTTGCTTGGGGTTTTGACTTGCCAGATGGCCAGGTCTTCGCTCTGGATCTTACTGGAGAGGCGGAGATCTCGGCGCTCAAGGACATTATTTCAGTGGAGTTGAACATACCCCCCGAAAGACAGCGGATTCTACTGGATGGCCAGCCACTACGGTACGACCCTGCTTCCTTTAAGTACCTAGTTCCGCTTAAGTTGGCACTGTGATATATTTTGTTACTGGGGCATCTGCGCAGGAACACTGCGAGGACTCTAGCGGAGGCGGGGGTGGGAGAGGGAGCCATGCTGCTCGTTCTCAATGAAGCCCCTGCACCTCCAGTGACAGCCGCCTCTCGTGTCATTTCTGGTGCCACTCAAGAGCGTACACAGCGGGCACAGCAGGCACCGGCGCCCGCAGCTCGAACGCCGCAGCGGCAGCAACTTCCTGCCACATTGCCCTTCGATTTCTCAAGTACGCAGCAGCATATACTGCATTGCACCGATTGAGTGCACCGTGAACTTATTTGGAATATGGAATGTGATCGTTCGCAACTCTGCCCGTCTCTGCATACAGGCATCGTCGTGGACGGTGGTCGAGTCGCTCAGTTCCCTGCGGGGGGGAATAGTGGGCCACCCCCAAGCACATCTTCTGCGCCTGCTTCCAGTACTGCCACCTCCCCACTTGCCCCTGCAGGGGGAACTGCTGCTGCGTCATTGACATCTACCATAGATGCACAGGTAAAAGCACTGATCCGGCGCCGCGCAGAAGAGGCGGTGGCCGCAGCAACAGCGGATCCCGCATCCCTGAGCATCATCCGAGTACAGAATCCAGTCATTGGAGATGCCATAAAAGCTGCTGTAGATGAGCGCCAGGCAGCTACTCTTCCAAGAGGAACAGATGCAGCTCAACCAGCGGAGGCTGGAGCAGCGATGAAGCAGTTGATGGAACTCCTAGAAAAAGAATATGAAGCTCAGAAAAAGGTAAGGTGCAAGCATGTTGTAGGGGGCCCACCCGGCTCTGTTGCCTCTGCTGCTCTTGCTGCTTCCTGCTCCATCTTAGCCTGCGTTGACAGGCTGTACGACTGCATCGAGAAGCAGCAACTGCAACCGAAACAAATCTATGCAATTCTGTCTCCCTGTACAGGCTGACAGCGAGAGGTTGAGGCGTATGCAGGCAATACAACGGGATCCGCTATCGCAGGAGGCTCAGCAGTTCTTGCTAGAGGNAGGTTGAGGCGTATGCAGGCAATACAACGGGATCCGCTATCGCAGGAGGCTCAGCAGTTCTTGCTAGAGGAGCTGCAACAGGAAAGAATCAATGAGAACTATTCGATGGCACGAGAGCATCTGCCTGAGGGGTTTGGATCTGTGTGCATGTTATACATAGACGTGGAGATCAACGGAGTTCCGTGCAAAGCATTTGTAGACAGCGGCGCTCAGCAGTCGATTCTGTCATTAGCATTTGCAGAGAAGTGCTCCCTCTCGTCGCTCATAGACAAGCGTTTTGCTGGGTTAGCGATGGGCGTTGGCAAGGCCCCCATAATCGGTAGAGTGCATCTGGCGCCCCTTAAGTTGGGCACAAAGTTCTGCCCGTGCAGTTTTATCGTTTTGGAGGACACCAAGATGCAGATGTTGCTTGGACTAGATATGTTAAGGCGATATCAGATGGTTATCGACTTGAAGAAAAACGTCCTGATTGTGGAAGGTGAGCCGCGCAGCCGGAGTGCAGTGAAATTCCAGACATCCATTCTACCTATGACCACTGTTTTGTGTGCTCTTTTTGCACCCACTCATGAGGGCATCACGACTGCGACTTCTTGNTACCTATGACCACTGTTTTGTGTGCTCTTTTTGCACCCACTCATGAGGGCATCACGACTGCGACTTCTTGCAATAAGTTGCTTTGACAGCTATCAGTTTGCTTCTCTAGGGGCTAGCCGGGTACTTAGGTGGGCATCTTCAAAAAGCAGCTACGCAGGTATGTAAAACACTGTGGTGAACTCGTTTTCAGGAGAGGAGATTCCCTTTCTTTCCGAGGCGCAGATCGACAAAGGGTTGTTTGGCACGGGGGAGGCAGAGAGTCAAAATAGCTCAAAAGCAGCGGAAACAACCAAGTGACGGACGAGCTTCCCCGATGAAGGTTTCTCCGTCACGCAGTGCTGTTCCCATGGCGATATGAACGACTTTTTAGATGACAGATGCATTGCTTTGCTGTGAGAGAATAATAGGATCGCCCGTGGTGCTTTCTTCCAGCTGGACTCATCAGCCCCAACAGCAGCCGCAACTGCTCCGGTGGTGTCTGTTACTTGTGGGAAGTTTTTGCTTTTGTTTTTGTTTGTTGCATTAGGCTATGGCTTTGTATGCCGTGTCGTGTCTTTCATAGACTGTAAAACGTCGCTATCGGTTTGTTACATCCCTGCCCACCGAAATCTTACCACTAAAAAACACCTTGTAAAGAGGGTGGGACGATGCTTACTTTCATTTCAGTGCAGGTGCCCTTACGGTGCAGGCGATATTGTGGAATCTTGGTTCACGGCATTTGGCTTCTTCGTCATTTGCACGCAACTGATTTCTATTGTGGCAGTTAGACTGATGAAGCTGTTCAAGTTTAATTGTGCATATTTTTTCAAGCAACAGAAAATGCCCCCGAAGTGCCTCCATTTGGTCATGGAAAACCTCAAACTTCTGTGTGCAAACAGTTGGCTAAATTTAGTTGTAGCACCCGCGGATACCCTCCTTCTGTACAGCTATGGAGCAGGGACCGGGTAGTAAGCAAAGTGTACGAGGACAGCCGCTGACAGCGAGTT
>NW_013569975.1:0-2892 GCF_000499745.2 Eimeria mitis | reverse complement strand
TCATAGTAATTCGACAGCTGAACATTACCTAGGGCCTGTGCAATACCTAGGGCTTGCGCTTAACTGGCGCTGTCAGGGGGGATAAAGTAACGGCTCCATGCGGGCAGTGAAGTAGCTCGACGGGCTAGATAGCGGTTAAGAATCCACCGGCTGCGAACACTGTAGTAGCAAGGCAAAGAACAACAACAGTGCTGGAGCGTCGCTGGCGTTGAGGGCAACGGGGCACATCACCCACAAAAAGATTGTGGCCAGGAGACTTTTGCCTGGGAATAGAACATACTAGGAATTTTCGCTCCAAAGACTTTGACGGCGACTTTTTGCACTGTATCTTTCAAGATCAGTTGCTATGCAATATCACTTGCGTAGCAAGCGGTCTTGAAGGTGAAGTACGGAAAGTCGACAGCGGGATCCGTTGGGAGGTTGCGATAATAAATGAATAAGCTTGCCATAGGCAGACTGTCGGCGTTGGGAACAGATCCTCCTAGCAGTCCATTGATACGGCAGTCGGCGATAACCTCGCTGAACAGCGCAGGCTTAGACCACCTGGCATGAACGACACTGTACCGTCAATCAGTTTGATCCAGATCATCTCATGCGGGAGAACACCGAAATGCAGAGAAATTAGCGGGTAGATTTTTGGCTTCGCCTCGAAGAAATGCGAGCTCCATGCACAGCGTAGAACCGTTTGATATCAGAGCTATTAAAAAGTTGCTTCTTGCTTTGTGTTTTTCTCCCACAGAGGACGTTCTAATTCCCTACTACCTGCATCTACGTGCCAAGCGCATCAAATGATTCTGATACAGGCGCTCCACTGGAGACCGCCAGAACAGCGATTTGGCAACTCCTTCCCCCTCCAGTCATCATGTCTCCGCACTTCCTTCTTCTCAACCTGCATTTAGCTGTGCAGTAAAGCTAGGTATATTGTGAAGCTTGATGGTTGAATAATTTTGGGGTCTCATGATGGTAAAGGGGGGCAGCACACCATATCCTGAATTTTACGCAACTTCTAATATGCGGAGGCAGCATCGGCACTTTGTTTCAGCTTACAATGTCGCCTCCACGTCGCTTTTGCCAGCCCGGTTTGCTTGCTGGTTGTGGGAAAGTGTTTTTTTGAGCTGTTCCAGCAAACGGCGCACCGAACTGTCTGCACCCGTTCGGGGTTTGACAATGGACCAGAAACCCAAGGACTCCAGCCTCGTCGGTGTTCCACAAACTTGAGATTATTAGAAGCGTTAGCAGTGTTTTCGCACTTCGCTACTTGGTGCGCGGCAGTTTAAACAGTTGTAGGCTTTCGTGCCGCTGTGATACATTCAGGAGGCTTGAAACTCTTCCATGATGTTTTGAGCCGATTTACTTCTTCTGTTTCAATCCGTTTTAGGAGGGTAAGTGCTAATCCAGCATATTTTGTTTGTAAGCTCATTTGTAGAAGACCTATAGGGGCCCGATGGCACGCATTGCCTATGTATTCTCAGTTTAATTTCTACCGAGTCAGAAACTGGACTGGAGATACTTCATCGCCTGCCCATTACCATGGGAAACACAGAAAAGAGCGGTCTGCTTCCGCAAGGGAGACAGACGGCACGTGCATTTACGATTAAACCTACTGTGGAGAAAAAGATGCGTTTACTGAGTTCTGCTCGACGACACCAGATAATCCGGCACGCAAATGGATTTAACAAGAGCCTAGCGGATGGCAAATGAAACTCCTTTCGTACCAACGTACAAAGTGCAGCCTACGGCCCATGACTCCGTTGTTGCACGTCTGCAGAATAGTCGCATCGAACTTGGAATCGGCAAACGAGGGTCGGCGAACTTACTCACTTATTCACATGTTAGTGTATGCTTTAAGAAGAAAACACCTCAAAAAATACATTGATGCTTGCTTAAAGAAACAGAGGAAGGAGTCTGAGGCGGAATGGTTTGCTTATGTGCACAGCACAACGCTGCCGACCGGTCTGGCTCGAGACCGCGGGCAGCGCTACCGGCGCGAGCTCCTCGACTACTGAGCACTGCGGGATCGTTGTGGTGGGGACTTTGACCCAATTTGTGCAGCACTTCCGTTCACTTCAGTTTTTCTCTGGAGAATCTGGTTTACTTCGTTTTTTTTCAGTAGTCGAGAATGGCTGGGCTCAAGTTCCTGTCGTTGGCGACTGCGGCCATTTTCTGTCTGGCCAAGGAGGCGCACGGAGACGACAGCTCCGTCAAATACAGCGCTAGTACGTCCCTCCCAACCCATTTTGTATTGCGGAAAGCTGAGTTGAAGGGGAAAACACTGACTAACGGGCGTTTACTTCCTTTGGGTGGATGCAGAAAGGGTGGATTGCTTGGCTGCAATGAACGCGGCCCGCAGCACTGCTGGCTTCGTTGAACTCCAACTTGGAGAGGAAGCGGAGAGCCAGCTGCCAATCTATTCAAAGCCGAAAGGTCGCTCGACTGAAGAAACCCTCGATCAAGATTACCTAGGAAGTGTCTGCGAATCCATGAGGGCCGTAAGGCTTAGAATTGAAGCCACTCCGTCGTTATGTTAAATGCGCTCAGATCCTACAATAAAAGGAGGATCCTGCCTTTTCTCCAGAGCCTTAACCTCAAATTTGTGTGGTATGTGCAATGTGAATAGAATGAAGCGACTGTAAAAAAAACTAAAGTTGATGGTACCTACGCCTACGCAGTGCAAGAAGGAACTGATGCTGACTGCCAGGCCGCAGTGGATCACTGGAAAGAAGCCCTCGCCAACTTTGGCGGTCTGCCTCCAGCCTACAGCAGCACCGAATCTCCATACACCAGCGCCCAAAATATATCTTTGATCGCCCTGTTCAATCCTAAGGAGAGTCCCAAGGTGGACTGCGCATACTTCACATGCCCAGAAAAAAAGGCGCAAGCGGAAGCTGGGGA
>NW_013569974.1:9941-10198 GCF_000499745.2 Eimeria mitis | reverse complement strand
CGAGTCGGCGCTTAATGCCCAGCTTTTCCATTTTCGCCTCGTCAACGTCGTGTTCAACGAAAGGGCTGTAGTCTTCAAATTCATTGCCTTCCTCGTCTTCGTAAACAGCGGGCTTCATGCGGTAAGCGTCGTTTACCACCATCAAACGCCTCAGACGTCGGGACTCTGGGGGAATCAGGTCCTGCAGGTACCTCTGGATCTCAGCAAAGTTCGAAGAGTGGGTCAAGAAGGGAGATGTGGTGCTGGCCAGCGAAAGC